>NC_051162.1:51754728-51805870 GCF_013339745.2 Dermacentor silvarum
AAAGGGGTAACGAGTTTTACTGTACATCATTGTAGTCACCACGAAACAGGAAGCACTGTATTTAATGTACTTCGGCAGGAAATTTATCAAAATTTGTACAAATGTGATCATGCCACTGAGATTCAACTGTAGCTGCAGAAATGCTGTATGTGAGCCGTTAAAAAGCGGTGAGTCAAACGAAAATTGTACCTTTGCCAAAATCTGTGAAACGTCCATGGCAACCTACCAGTAGGCGACAGGAAAGTTTGCCCGCTTACCTGCCTTGCCCACAGTCTGTCCCAGGGCCAGCAAGAAGACTACTTTCAGGATCCACGTCTCAGGACTGCCATCCAGGTGTGGAGAAAAGTGGTACAGCAGCCAGTAGTCGCCACGCTCTTGCCACAGACGACTGCCACAGTCCCTGACAGCTGCATCTTCACTGCACGGACATCACACAGATCAGTTCGTAGTGTTTAGAGGGGCACCAAAGAGAAAAAGAGAAACACATACATCAATTTAGAGTCATAAATATTCTTTCAAATCTCTATGTTCATTATTTGGTGGAAATAGGTCATTATTAAAAATGGAAATGAAGGTCACACTTTAATTTATCGCATTTTGTGCCAGATCACCAGGGCCAGTACATCACTGTGACGTCACAAATTTCATACTTAGTTTTTCACATTTGACCTGTTGTGGTTCAGTAAAAGTTCATGAAACTTTCGAAATTCAATGTTCAGATTTTACTAGAATAAAATGCATTAAATCTTTAGCGATAGAAACCTAACAACCTAGGCCAAAGAAAACGCCATCGACATCCATGACATAATGGCGAGCTGCTGTGGCAACTTCAAGGCAGTGTCACCACCCTGTCTTTCATTTCAGTGCCTTTTCTAGCCACAAGCCTCTTCTAACGATGAAAATGCATTCTTGTGGTATTTTAGAAGAAAAAATGTCACAGTTTCACCCGAAACGCGCAGCATCAATTGCGATAGCAACTTAGTAGAGAGCTGTACTCCGTACAGCTCTCTAAATGTCAGCTGTATAAATTTGGACATGCAGCAGCACCAGCAACGCGCAGAACTGTTGTCGCCGCCGTCGCCGTTTTGCCCGCATTCACACCGAACATGCGGTGTTGGTGACTGTTGCCAGGGCCTCTGGGGGCGGCTCGGAGGTTTTCGACGAGATCAGAACGGGAAACTCGTCGAGCAGCGTCAGAAGTCTTTACCACCTTCTTGCCTCACAACGTTTTTATATAAATACGCATTTGGTGCCGCAACTAAATGTCGCCTCCCCTCCCTCCCTCCCGTCCCCCCCAGTCTTTTGCGCGACGAAAGAAGTCACGTTTGCTCTCCATATATGGTGATTGTAAAGGAGGAAAGAGACGCTCAATTCTGCAGCCCTTCAGGGAGCACGGCGCAAAACACGCGTTAGCTCTCCGCCGTGCGTTTGCTCCCCGTGAAAGCGCACGTGCCTCGCGCCCTTTCACTCGCACATACAGCATCCAGCGCAAGGCAACGATTTCATCGCCGTTGACGTCATAGGAACCTCACGGTGACGGCGACGCCAACGGCAGAAATCCTCTTTGAGTGTCCATATAATTGCTATCGCAATAAAATTTACTAGTACAGCTCAAACCATTTATCTCTTTAGCGTGCCTTTAACATCCTATAGCAATCCAGAGGGCTTGAGACGCGCCACGCAGGGAAGCCTTTGGATCAATTTTCACCACTCTAGCTTCTCTAATTGGCTTTCTCCACCCAAACATTCCTTTCTTCACCCAAACGTCTGTTCGGTTCTGAGAATAAATCACTTATTTTTTATTTTGTGGGCTTGTGCCTGCACGCCAGCTCGAGCGCTCCTCGCGACACGGCCCAGATGCTCTCAGGTCGCCAGTCATGCAAATGGAGCTGCCGCTACGTGACGTGCCATGAACAATCAGCTTTCACATGAGCTGTCAGTGAAAACGCCTCTGGAGACCTCCAACCCTTTACGCGTGGGTCACGCAGGTGCGTCGATACCGTGACAGCCCGACGACGTCCACGCATTTCGTCGACTGCCTGTATAATTGCTATCACAGAAGAACCAGTAGGCGACTGTACTGGACCAAAAGATGAGAGCAGAAACAGAAACGGCACCACGCTGATGTTCTCCCACCAAAGCTCTCCACGTTATGCTAGCACGTCCCTCCCACGAAAAGATTCGTGCAAGGGCCGGTTAACGACAACCTTGTCGTACCTGTGTCCCGTGAGTACCGTAATGTGGCACAGCCTCCTCCAGGCATCCATGCTGTCCTTATTGTCGGGGCAGTCCACAAAGTCGGCCAAGAGACGCAAGCACTCGATCACGCTCTCCTCTCCTTGCTCTGCACGTAATGAAAAAGTGATCATGAAAGCGACCTAATAATGAAAACCAGTCTATCAGGTATACTAGCGGACAAACTTTTTCTGCCTGTGAAGGAAAGGATGCAGAAGTGGACATCTCGCACTAACTATGTAGAACTGTACTCTCATTCAACATTCTTGGACATGAAAAACAGAAAGTCATCCTTTATTTACTACAGCATGTAGTCTGAAAATAGATGTAGAGATGTACAGTACAGCTCATTAATTTGACCCTCGTTAATTTGGGAAATCGGATAATTCGGCCTTGCCCTCTGGCGCTGACCAGCGTATGCATTATTCAATACAGTCAAACTCTCGCTAATTCAGACGTTCTTGGCAGCACATCAGTTCATTCGGACAACTTTCGGAGCTCGGCGAGCGAGGAGTGCCGCAAATGTGCAACGCAAATGAGCAACGACACTAGCGTCCAACTGAAACAAAGCGGCGGAGTCCGCATCGCCATAGTCATCATCAGAAATCTTATGCCGAAACGCTTCGTACTTTTTGTGCCTTTAACGCCTTTATTCTTGCGCTTACCACCGCACATAACACCGCATTGGCCGCGGGCCTTCATACAGCCGAGTCCCGCTACAACGAAATTCACGGGACACACGAAAAATTTCGTTGTGGCAGAACTTCGTTGACGCGAAATTAATATGTATATACGTACGCCAAACGGCAAAGCCGCGAACGAAACCGAAACCATCATCTGGGAAATCTTTGTGATAGCATGGGGGCAAAGGTTAAGACGTACCGAAGGCGGTCCGGTCAATAAAGTGTCAACTTCACGAGAGATTGCATTTCATGCTCCTGTTACAGCATTTTTCGTACATTGCGGCCAATGCCTAACTCAACGCGCGTGCCCAGCCGATCGCGAAACACTTATTTTGTGGCACATGCACCGTCGCAACGAAGCGGTTTGAATTATCACAATTTCATTGCATATTTATGAAAAAGTCGGCAAACTAGGCAAGCTTGCGCTTACTGGAAGTTTTATTTCCAGAAGTCGGTCAGTCTGGATTTCATGCACTTCACGGCTAGCAAAGGCATTACACGAGTCTCACAGTACGGTAAAAGAGCCATCGCAATGTCGTTATCGTGGGCTCTGATAACTTTTAAGAGGAGGTCAAAAGGATCCATTACTTTCAAAGCAGTCGCCGGAGTCAGTGTGTCTAGCAGGTTGTCATTTTCCTCAGAAGATGAGACGTTGGCATCATGTTGACAACAGCAGATGCAGCGCGGCCGCCGTATCTTGAAAGCAATCTGTGCCGCACACAAAGCACGCAGCCGCTCTGGCCTCATCTTCAAAGTGATCTGCCATGTGGGCAAAGTGTAACTAGTGCCGGTAGGGTCGTGTGCACTGTGCTTTCGACGTTTAGTTCACGCTGAAGCAAAAGGCGGCACGGAGGTCAATTCGCTCGCTGCTATTGACGCACCTTCTCATTCCAGCATATGCTGACACTGAGTTTCCGTGGTCATCGGGCGAACTGTGTTCATGTTTACCTGTGTGCGCGTGGTAATTTAGTTAGTAAGCGAATGTTTAAGGGGGGACGCGGCTTTCCCATCGCGAAAAATGGCTAAAAAAATCGATTTTTTGAAAATCAAGTTTTCAGTTTCTATAACTCTTATTCTATCTGATTCCGAAATATCATCACTGAAAACCAAGTAGAAGTGCTCTAAAAAAACTGTTGTATCAGCCAAGGTGCCGAAACAATTTGCGGAAATCGCGAAAGAACGTCGTTTTTCCAGCCACGATATCTCCGGAACGGCGCAGCCGAGCGCCGCCATCTTGGTCTCGTTGGAAAGCGCATTTCTCCGTCTTCAAATTTGTCGCTTCAGCTATCTCCTCCATACAGAAACGAGCGCACAAAAAGCCAATGATTGAAGGTCTTGCCGAAGCCACCGATTGGCCGCGCCCGCCACGTGACTCCAGCGCGGTTCGCCATTGGTCCGGTGCTCGCTCCGTGATGGCGTCGTCTGCTCCGCTTGTTGCGGTCTCCTCGCGAGCTCCGGACAGTTTCCGTAATCTCGACGAGTGTTAAAGCGGGCGCTATGCGGACATCGCAGTAGCGTGGCCGATCTCGCTTTTTGTGGACGTCTCAGACCCGCGGCTAGGCATTCCGAGCATCGGCGACGCGGACTTCGCGACCAAGCTTCGGGCACGGAATCCTCGGACACGAGGCTAAGCCTTTCGCGCGTAGGCGCCTCCGACTCGGCGATCAAGCACATCGCGCGCGGACTTCTCGGATCCTTGCCTAAGCATTTCGTGCATCGGCGCCTCCGACTGCGCAACTAAGCACATCGAGCGTCGACTCCTCGAGCCCGCAGCTACGCATTTCGCGCGTCGGCACATCGCTCATCGAGAGTCGACACCTCGGACCCGCGGCTAGGCATTTCGCGCGTCGGCATCGCGAGCGTCGACTCCCCGAGCCCGCGGCCAGGCATTTCGCGCGTCGGCACATCGCACCTCGAGCGTCGACTCCTCGAGCCCGCAGCCAGACATTTCGCGCGTCGGCATCTCGGACTGCGCGATTGAGCTCACCGAGCGTCTATTCTTTGGACCCGCGACCAGGCATTTCGCACATCGGCACCTCAGACCCGCGACTTAGCACATTGCGCGCCGACTCTATTATCGTATTGCCACGATATCTCGTACCAATACCTATCATACCACCCCTTCATAAAAAGAACCTCATCATGAGCTCTGTTCACTAGGCCACTTGGGCTGGCACAGACACCTGGCTGCAGAAGTGAGGCATCATACAAAAGTACAGGCTGGAAAGCACCTAGCAGCTGCATTGCTGCCTATCTATCAGTGGCTCTCCTAACATCCATAGCCATTGTCAATGGAAGATGATCGAAAAATTCAGTAACATGGTCGATTCTACCAAAAGAAAACAATGCCTCACTGACTGTACTAGAGACTGCTATCAATGAGGCAGTCTGCAGGTACAACACTAGAACTACTGTATATTTATGCCCACATAGTTCTGCACCTCACTTGGTTTGAAACCCAGGCACCATGCTCTTTGTAGAGCAGCAGTAAAGAATGCCATACAAACATGAAAAACACAGAACAAAGGCACAGCAGACCAGAGGCCACATGTCCAAGAAGCCCCACATCACAAAACACATCAAAGATTACAAATTTGGTGCGTTTTAGAGACCTGAAGAGAAGGGGAAACTTTGAGAGCCGTTTTCTCAAAACTGTTTTTTCGCCTTTCTGCTCAGTTTCTGGAGCTGATTTCTTCGTTACCGTTTGGCCTATTTTGATTCTGTTTGTTTTGTCACGTTCCTTGGACTACAGTGCAGGTCGAGACAGTCTCGCATTTTTATCTTGACTTTTTATAAATTTATGGTGTGGCTATTCGTTCACTCCGAAAGTGTGCTTGGTGCGAAGGTAACTTCAAAAATGACTATCTAAAAAATTTGTGTTGCGAAAAAAAAAAAGTAAGACTGTCACGACCTCCAGCACGCATTGAGCTATGCATTCAATACTCAACGAGCCTTCCATCATGTTTTTTAAGCTCCCCAGGCCCTCCAGAAAGTTCAAGAGAGAAAAATTCTGCTCAATAAAATGTTCTCAAGGTATCACTCTGAAACTTTTATGGAAGTATTAGGGAGACATTCTAAACATTTGTGCCAATTTTCATCAAAATCCATGAAGAAATCGGGAAGTTGATTTTCAAAGCCACGTCCCCCCTTAAAAGTTCATACGACCGATACAACTACGATCCCTAGTTCGTATAGCTGTCTACTAATCTGCTATCGCAATCGATGGTTCGCCTTTCGGGCAAAACTGCGAAATTTTTCCTTCCGCTTTCTGCCTCGGCGATCATATGTACCTTCTCGAGCGAGAAATTTACGCTTCTTCGTTGGCGTAGCCATTTCGACCGGACACACACCATAGAAAATGGCAGCGATTGTGGTAATCCCGTGCGGTCTCGTGACCACGCATGGCTATGAATTGCAGTGGCATAAATCGGTACTTTGAACTTAATTTCGTTCGCGAAAACCTTGTTCGAGTGAACATACGATTGTCACAGCTTTGGAAGAGCCTTCTAATTTAACTACTCGGCAGTTCTAATTTCAATTCAGTCCCAGTTTCGTTCTCGAAAAGTTTGTTGAAGCGGAAATACCGAATAAGACACCTGCGTTATGGAGAGACTTTTTTTGTATTACTTTCTATGGGCAGCTGACGGGGAATCGAAAAATTTTCGTTGTGGTGGAAATTTCGTTGTAGCGGCATTCGTTGTAGGGGAATTCCACTGTAATTGCATAGACGCCATCCATGATTGCATCGACAGGGGCCGCGGTTTCTTCCCAAGTGGTTGCTGCAAACAGCAGTTTCATTTTGACTCGGTACGCACATCGGCTGCGTGCCTAAAAAACTGCGTAGTCGCCATGATTGCATCGATAGCAACCACGGTTTCGTCCACCTTTGTTGCCGCGAATGGTAGTTTCATTCTGACTCGATAGGTGCACCGGCCGTGCCTTTAGCACCACAAAGTCGCCGTTTATAATCGTGTCGATAGCGGCCACGGTTTTCTCCGCAGCGGTTGCGGCAAACAGTTGTTTCGTTTTGACTCGGCGCACAGCTTGAAGAGCACCAACTGCATCGCGATGGACGGACGATCTGTTGGCGATCAGTTCACTGACGACAACGACAACATAATTGGGATATGCGTGAGGTAGTGAAAAGCACGTCCCAAATGAAGGCGCACGCCGTGACCGTGCTGCGAAGGAAGTCGCGAGGCCTTGATCGCCGTTGCGAGAGCCAATGAGTCATGAGATGACAAGAATTTCAGCTTCCGCTCTGCTTTTGTGCAAAACAGCAACATTATTTGCTCATTCATTCACTAAATAAAAGCGTGTTGACATAGTAAGCCCTTGCTTATTGTTTTGTGGATACCTTCGATAATTCGACATTCGGTTAATTCGGACATTTTTTTGTCCCGTAAAATCCGAATTAACAAGGTTTTTACTGTACTAGTCACAAGTCAGTGTTATATTACTCTTAGCCTTTCATATTCAATCTTCCAGGTCCCAACAGATCCAACGTCATTGTGTGTTTCACACATCTTTCATAAGCAAAATGGTGTCCCCGTCCTCTGGTGGCTGTCTGGTGGCAGCAACGCGCAGCGAATACTCGAATGGGTGCGAGACTGATTTTTTGCGGCAGCCGCCAAACGAGCACCAATCAGAAGTGAGCAGCGCAGTTGTGGCGCCACCTGTCGCACAAGCAAAGAATCATAATGTATGGGCTCCAAGATCGAACAGTGATGCGCAAGCTGTCAAATCTCAGAGGCCACATCCAGTCAACGAAGCCGTTTTCATTTAGCCTTCCCATACGGCTGTCGAGACGTCGAGGAAGAAGTCGCATCACAATGGAAGCATTTTATTGCGATAGCAATTATATGGACACTCAAAAGCGGATTTCTGCCGTCGGCGTCGCCGTCGCCGTGAGGTTCCGTATGACGTCATTTGGAGAAGAAATCGTCGCCGCGCGCCGAACGCTGTATGTGCGAGTGAAAGGGCGCGAGGGGCGCGTCTTTCACGGGGAGTGAACGCACGGCGGAGAACAACGCGCGTTCCGCGCCGTGCTCGCTTAAGGGCTGCAGAAGTAGGCGTCTCTTTTCTCCTTTACAATCACCATATATGTAGAGCAAACGCACCTTCTTCCGACGCGCGAGAAGCCGTGGGGGAGGGGGAGGGAAGGGAGGCGACGTTTAGCTGCGGCACCAAGTGCCTATTTATATCACAGGCTCCGGCAACAGTCACCAACGCCGCACGCATTTTGAGCAAACGCGGGCAAAACGCCGATGGCGTCGACAACAGTTCTGCGTGTTGCCGATGCTGCTGCATGTCCAAGTTTATACAGCTGATAAAGCTAATATCATTACTCCGTATAGCTCTCTACAAGTTTGCTATCGCAATTGATGCTTCGCCTTTCAGGTGAAACTGCGACCACTTTTTTGAAACTGTTCGCACAAATGCGGGCATGTAGGATAAATCCAACGTTGATTTTAAGGATAAGGAGCTGCGCGCTTTCACGAGAAGTACCGGAAGGAAACGAGGCAAAACGGGACGTCAGGTGGTGTCATGTAACTGCTGTGTCCCGCAAAACGCGGGTCAGTGTGACCTTTGCAAGGCATTCGTGCTGCGCGTTTTTGCCGCTAGTATGTACGTGCCTTAATGCCCCAGCCACACTAATGGAAAAACGCGCGCCGCGGGAGGAATCGGTCCTGGGCCGATTGTTCTCGGATCGCCACGCTGGCAAGTGAGCAGAGGAGACCAACAAGAGCGGCCCCTTCGGTGATGTCCGTGAAGGAAAACTGGTGTCACGCAGGATCCACCCGACCACTCCATTCGTACTGCGCCTGATTCAGCCGGACCGCTTGTTTCGCACCCTATCGTCTGCTTGCATCAGCTCTCGCTCGCGCTTGTTTTGGTTTGCTTGGTTTGCGATTGTTTCTTTAGAATGACGAGTCTAAACCGAGTTGTCCTGATGGAAAGGTTTCTGGAGACAGTACGCCATATGCGATTCTGTACGACAAGACGGACACTGAGTGCAAGGACGCAAAGGCAACACTCATTACCTCATGTTCCTTGTCTTTTGAAGTCGGCGACACCGCAACAGAAGGGAGCACACCAACATGATTATGATCAGTGGTTGCGCAAACCCTTCGTCATCCTCGCAACTGCGCTGCCCTCGCCCTCCCTCGTAACTCTCTCCCCTTCGACGATCGCCACGCACCGTGCGGCCACCTCCGCGCCGCCGGCCCGGCGACAGCTCAGCCCGCTCCCTGAAGTTTCGTTTGCTGCCGTTATCAGGAAGCGAGCGTTGGCCGGTGTGGGCAGTTTTGTGGTCCTCGCTGGCAGTGTGCTTCCGTGCCGCGATATTTCACGACTTGCACCGTTCGTGCATCGTGCTATGGTGCACGAATACCTCGAGAACAAGTGCTTCTTTTAATTCGAACTTCTTTTAATTCAAACAAATTTTCGCGCCCCTTCGAGTTTGAATTATCGAGATTCGATTGTAAATTGAACTTCGGGTTTATTTGAACTGATGCAGTGGTCCGTTCAAAATTATGTGTGAAAAAATCCAGTAATTCTTCATCCTGCATCAAACAGGATGAACCAATCCTGTTTGTTTTGTACAAAATTAGTGCAGAAGCTGCAATTCTCATCATCTCCTGGCTGATTAGTGCTCGCAGAGGCGAAAGTTTCACGACTTCCTTCACAGCATGGCCGCGGTTCGCGTGTTCATCTGAGACGCCTTTTCGATGCAGAGCGCACACCTTGATCATTTTTTCGCCAGTGAGCTGGTCACCGTCCATCGCGATGCATCCAGTGCTCCTCATCCTCGACAGCTTGCTAAAACGAAACTACTGTTTGCCACAACCATTGCGGGCGAAACCGCAGCCGCTGCTGGCGCGATCATGAATGGCAACCTTGCGGTTCTGAAGGCGTGTGGCCAACGTACGCACCAAGTCATAACAAAACTACCATTTACTGCAACTGCACACAAAACTGCGGCCACTATCAACGCAATCATGGATGGCAACTACGCATTCATGAAGGCACGTGACCAATGCGGTGCTAAGCATGGCGGTAAACGCAAAAGAATAAAGGCTTTACAGGCACACACAGGCATGAAGCGTTCTGGTGTTGCTGTCATTCACAAATAATTTCCACTGATGACTATGACGATGTGAACTCTGCCACTTCGTTTTGGTGGACGCTAACGCCATTTTTGCTCCTTTGCGTGTGGCACTCTCCGAACTCTAAGAGTTATCCGAATTAACCGATGTGCGACCAAATAAGTCCGAATGAATGAGAGTTTCATTGCATTAAATAATGCATGTGCCTGCCGGGCCCAAAAGACGAGTCCGAATTATCCGATTTTACTAATTAACAAGGGTCAAGTTAACGATGTCTTACTGTAAATGCCTCATACAAAACTCGTTTCGACGGTGGCAATACGTTATGTCGCTATACTGAGTCAATGCTAATCCATTACTGTCTACAGTCATTGTGAGATGGGTTCTGCCGCAACTTTTTTTTCAAATGTTCACTGCACGTTCATGTTACTATCCGTTCATTTTTATAGTGCCTGCAGGCCCTAGAAGCATTTGTACTAAATGAATAAATAGATAAATAAGCCCTCTGCAACATCTAAAAACAGGTACACACCTGCCATTAGCTGCACTCACATGGAGTGTTATTCCAAAACTACTCATGCACACATCGATATCATTCTCACAACATCTGTTCGTCGCCTTTGCTTGAAGCCATCTTGACTGCTTGAAGCCAACTGACTGCACAGATAGCTTCAAGCAGTCTTTCATCTATGGATGTCCCTCAAGCATACAGTTAGCTCTAGCAATAAAGAAAATGTAAATGTGCACATACCATTTTGTTCAATAAGCTGTACATATTCCAGAACTTGGGGGTTTGTAGGGTCCGCTTCACAAACTCTCTGTAAAATTAAATTGACAGATCAGTCAGACTTAATGGTGATTAGCATTCCACCATTTCTCCAGAATTTTATCTACTCCGTACTGGAGAGGCTCAACACCAGGCTAATTTAGTTTTGTCAATCCAGGCAGCTAATCACACCTTCAGTCTCCCAGCTCTGCAGCCAAGATTAGAAATCTATTTGTTCTCATTCCAGAACGTTCTGAAAGGTACTCAGTCATAAATACTGAGTCGATTTGACATGTTAGTTTCACGTTCTATCACATTCTTCACCTCTATCCTTTTGGTTTCTAGCTCCTTATTTTCAGAAGCTTGATGTACCAATAGGCCCAGCAATGCACTCTGCTTTGAATACAATACAGTTGAACCCCCTTGATACGTTTTTCAAGAGACCGCGGGAAAAAATTTAACAGCCAGGAAAACCTAACTGCGAGGAAGGCCACCAATTGGCACAGCTATGTCAGAAGCAGCTGTGAATGGCTGCCAGTACAGTTACTAGCCATCTCAGCATTTGCGCTGTGACTGAGGACGGTGTGCGTGCATGTATAATTAAGGGACATGAACAATGTTTCGCGACAGCAGCCCCTTTCAACTATTTTGACTGCAATATTTTGCTTATGCTTCCCTGTGTAACATGGCTGCCATTGCGGCAAAGCTGACTTAAAGGCCAACTGCACTAAAATTCTGCACCGCGTAAAAAGCCCCCTTTCAGATAATTTAGACGTACAACAGCGTCGCTGGAAAATTTATGCCTGAAATGAGAGTGGGTAATTCACAAAACGCTCGGTAAAATTAATGTTTTTCACACCAAAACTGAAAAAAAAAAAAAACCCTGCCATTACCAGTCGCCGGAAGTGATGTACTATAGAGACTGTAGAGAACCAGTGCCCGGCTCGTCTGCTTCCCTTGCTTGTATACCGTTCCCCTGTATCAGCAGACAAGTCCCACATGTGTGCTAGCCATCGAGTTAGTATACTTTGCAAGCTCTTTTGTGCACTGTGCCAACACCGTTGCGCGCCCACGATGTTCTTTTAATGCGACTCCCGTGTCAAGCCGGTTTTCTCTATATGGTTGTCTGCGTTCAACAAGCACAGCCTCGATGCGTTATGCATCCGCTCATACAAAAGCGCATTGGAGTGGCCAAGCTAAACTTAAAAAAAAAAAAAACGTAACGCGTACGCGATCCACACGTGGCACAGCTTTACACTACGTCGTCGAAAATTGGATGCTCTACAGCAGGGGTTCTCAACTACATTCATCCCAGGGAACCCTGCTAAGCTCCATAAAGTGCCAAGGAACCCCCCCCCCCCCCCCCCCCGCCGAATTAACCGAATGTCGTATTATCGAGGGTATCAAGAAAACAATAAACAAATGCTTCACTACGTCAACACGCTTTTATTTACTCAATGAATTGTCAAATCTTGTTTCTATTTAGCACAAGACCAGTGCGGAAGCTGAAATTCTCTTCATTGCATGACTGATTAGCGTTAGCAGCGGCGAAGGCCTCGCGACATCCTTCGCGGCGCGCGTTTTCATCTGAGACGCGCTTTGCACCAACGGGCGCACATCCCGATTATTTTTTCGCCACTCAGCTGCTCGCCAACAAATTGTCCGTCCATCGCGATGTAGCCGGTGCTTATATCTTCGACAGCTTTGCACTGAGTAAAAGCGAAACTACTGCTTGCCGCAACCGCTGCGGACGAAACCGCGGCCGCTATCGACTCGATCATGGACGGCGACTTTACTGTTAAGGCAGGCGGCTGACGCACGCACCAAGTCAAAGCGAAACTACAATTCGCTGCAAGAAGTGCGGACGAAACTGCGGTCGCTATCGACGCTGCCATGGGAGGCGACGACGCAGTTGTGAAGGCACGCAGCCGACGCGCGCATCGAGTGAAAACGAAACTACTATTTGCCGCAACCGCTGCGGACGAAACTGCGGTGGTTATCGACGCGATCAGAGATAGCGACTACGCACTTACGGAGGCACGCGGCTAGCCGCCAACACGGTGTTACGCGCGGCGATAAACGCAAGAATAAAAGCTTTAAAGGCACAATTAGGCACGAAGCGCTTCGGCGTTGCTGTCAGTCACGTGCCGCGTACGATTGTCGCTGAGGGCCACGGCGATGCGGACTGCGCCGCTTCATTTCAGTTGGTCGCTACGCCGTTATTGCTCTTCTGCGGCGCGCATTTGCGGTGCTCCGCATTTTTCTTTTTTAATTTTTCCTCCAACGTATAGGTCAGTGCGCATGCTATCGGCACCTACCCTATCTACAAATAGGAGAAAGGCGGCAAGCTACGGCCTCCGAGATTCAAGTGCGAAAGCTTAGGCGCGCTGCCCGTTCTCAGAGGTTGGGTGGCTAAAAGCTGCTTGCGTATTTATTGCGCAGTTCGCGCGTTGCTGTTACGCGCCTGTGATGTGCTTTTTGACACTCGGACATGGGTAATGGAGGTTCTTTGGATCAAGCGCACCTCGTGTTCGCCGTTTTAGACACTTGTCGAGAGCACACCAGGGAAAATTTATCAGTGGCTCGCGGAACCCCGAGCAGGGGCCTGCGGAACCCGTAGGTTCCGCGGAACCCACTTTGAGAACCCATGCTCTACAGTATAGTGCGGCTGGCGCAAGCATAGAACATGTCGTATCACACGCCGGGGCCACTGGAACAAGGCACATCGCGCGCTACATTGGCTGACAAGCAGCATGCTGACCCATATACAGTTCGGGTTCACTGATGCGAGCATACAACCTCCTTGGATGCGAGCGTGTTCAGTTAGCGCCTTTGACAAAAAACAAAGCTGTCGCTCACTGCGCTTGCGCTGTGGCAGCAACTGATCGCCCTGCTGCTACAGGTCATGTTTACAGCGCAGGGTAAAATTTTAGTGATCTTAGCATCTTCTGCATGAGGTAACCAACTTTACCGGCCGCTGCCCGGCACACGCCGGGCTCGTCGACCGATCAGGACAACTACCACCATCTGTAGTAAGGGATGATAAGTAGCTGAGGCTCAGCACGGCCGGGCAAGAGAGGTCTACCCTCTAGCATGGACGTGGGCTAGGTGCGCGTAAACTCATGGCCAAGCAGGCAGGGCTCCGGCCGTGATAAAGTTTCGCCCATTGCGCTCTAGTGTCATGACATTCCTGCATGGTTTGCTGCTGCATCTACAACGTGTTGCGTTCTCCTTCGTGACAAATGCAGCATGCGGTTCCTGCTGACAGCGTTTCTAGCGTTGCATCAGAAAGGCTCTCGTTCGTCTACTTAACACTTTCGTCACTGCGCCTATTCCCGTCGACAGTATGTTGTCGATGGTACAAGTTGAATTTTCGCGCCTCTCCAAGCGCTCCGGACAGCTAGCGCCATCAAGAGGGTTAAAAGAGAGACTATTTATCGGTTTCGGTTTTGTGTTTCTCTTTTCCACCGCGCGGGGATCTTTAAAGCGTCTGCATAGTTGGGGTGACGAGCGCTCGTCGTTTGGCATCTATGACGCGCGCGTCCGCTCCACGGAAACGGCGAGTTTCGACGGTTTTCGATGCATCTGGGCTTGAATTTGCGGATGATCGTAGCAGCACAGACTCGGAAGACGACTTCGATTCGTCAAACTTCATTACGGACGAAGAAAGTGCGGCAAACCGCCCCGGAACATCGACGGGTATCCGCCGTTGAGTTTTGCTTTCTTCTCGGACCGTGTTATCGCTGCCGCGCATCGACGTAAGGATTTCCGGCGTGTTCTAAAGGTCACAGTTCTTATCTGCAAGATGTAAATGTCGTTCGGACGGGATCATTTACCGGCGGTCGCGCAGAGAGTCGAGTTTTGTCCACGAAGACGGCCGGGAGTGCACCTTGGAATCGCGCTCCGAAGTCTGTGTGTATACGTGTGCCTCAAGAACTTTTGTAGATACAGAGCTTATATTTTCAGGCTGATTTCATATATCCCTTTTCTTGAAAATGTATATTTCGATTTTTTTAAATATTTTTTTTGTGCAAAGCAGCATTGATGTTTTTATCGATCTTTGTCGTCCTTGATGCAATTTTTTTGTTTTGATAATTTTTTCGTAGTATTTTTAATAAATATGCTGTTTGAAATTAATACCGTTGGAAAGATAATTTCTTCTTCTAAAATTTGATACCATACACTTCAACATGAATCATTTCCTGTGGCAGGAAAAAAAATAATAGCCAGACTACCCGAAAACTACCGATTTTCCTGCGGTCACGAAAGTGTTAAACTCGTCTGGTGCAAGAACGCGCGAAATGTGTCGAAGATGATGCCCTACCGGAAACGATCACTCGAAAATTTCACGCCTGAATACAAGTTTCCTTTGGTATTTGTGCACCATCGGGGCTTATAATACTTATAGTCATCCCAAAAAAGCATTTGCCAAGCAGACCTTGCATGGGTAAATGACTGTGCTGTTGAAATGTAGCTTGTGCAGCTTCATCAACTGCAGTTTACATGCTTTGTGCGCGTTGGCTGGTTCGTGTCGCACTTGCCTGCTGTGCCACAGTGCACACTTGTGTTCGGCCTTTCTCTACTCAGCAATGCGTACTGCACGGCCATCACTTGTGTTCCGAGTATGTGTTCGAGCACTCAACAGCAACACAATGCGTCGGCGTTCTTGCAACAGCTCAAACCACGTGCGCAACGAGAAAGCATGCCCAGAGAGACACCCGTCAACTTGCGCATGTTGAGCGAGCGATGCGCCTGGGTGTCTAGGCGCAACTGAGGGATCAGCAGTCATGTACAGTTTTCCAATGTTCTACATTTCCACATCGCCACCGCTTTGCCACGAGGTGCACGCATCGTCTGCTTAAGGGGGACGTGTCTTTGGAACCAAAAAAATCGCAAAAAATTTGCATTTTACAAAATGCTATTTTCAGAATCTACATTCATTATTCTACGAATCTGCCAATTTTCATACCTGAAACGCATCTGTTTCAACTGCAATATGAATTTTTCGCATTAAAGGTGGGTAAATTTTTGTAGATGCCAAACCGAAAACGGTGCAATTTAAACGACACACAGCTTCCGTGCTACAGCCCCGCTCACCGCCATGTTGGTCTCATGTGAAAGAGCAGCTTTTAGTCTTCAATTTTGGCGCGCCAGTGCTTCTCTTCAGTTACCGGTACCGGTAGAGAAATGGCCCGAAAAAATAATGAAATGCCTGTCACTATTGGTTGCTTAGGGCACGTGACGAAAGCTGGCTACGCAATTGGCTGAGAGCATCGTCTGCAGCGTGTCTCGTTTCGGTACTCGGGCGCCATTTTGTCCTGTCCCCCGACGCGAGAACGACTTGCTGCGATGTCAACGAGAAAGTTGGTGTGCAGACACAAGCACAGCAAGAAAGGAAGGAAGTCACTGATTCAGAACGTCAGAAGAGTTGCTGTAACATCAAGGCGCACCGAGGACAAACTGCAAATCGAAGATGAGTGACTGCAGGCATCGAGCGACGGAGCCGCCAAGCTGCGCACTACAGGATTAGGCCTAACGGTACAGTCAACAAGTGCCCCTGACCCCCATGACGTCGGCCGCGTTCGCCTTGATACAGTTATCCGGGTGCCTTCAGATATAAATGAAGGTAAGAAGAGAGCCGATGCTAAAGTTCGAAAGCTTGCATCGACTGCAGCAACGCAACGCAAGTCAGACTTGTTGGCCGCGAGTGATTCCAGTGGCTGCCCACTTGACGAGACTAGTTTCACCGTGGTGTGTTTGGAACTGGTGAGCACGCTTCTTCACCATCTACAGTGCAAGACAGTGGCGCACCGACGGGGGGGGGATTCGGGGGTTGTAACCCCCCCCTGAGGCCGACTTAACCCCCCCTTTTGTTTAACCCCTTTTCTAATCCTTACGCATTTGTGTACTGCAACTAAGATGTAAGACGCGCAATCGTCTGCACACTCGCAAAAAGCGCATTTTTTGACAATTTCCCGTGATGAAATCCAAATTAGTGCTGTTTAGATGGTATTGGAAAACTGTCAACCCCCCCCTGGCAGAGATCCTGGGTGCGCTACTGGTGCAAGATATATGGCAGAACCGCAAAACTCTGCCATGACAAGCGCGAATATAGCCTTGCCATGAAGCTGTTACTTGTTTGCTCCAACTGTGGTGACATAGCTACAGTGTGGAGCTTGCCGCGCATGAACGGTGATGCAAAAGTGAACCCGTTAGCAATAAACATTCTGGCTGCACGCGCCATACAAGCCACTGGCAACAGACAAAGGGCCCTCAACATCATGAATATTTCTCACCGCGGACTGCACACGAAAACGTGGCAAGCCTACCAGAAACCGAAGTTGACACCCGCCACAGCTCGTGCAGCTGAGAAACAAGAAAAGGAGGGCGCAGAATCTGTACGGAAATTGTACAGCGAGCTCAGCCTGGACAATCCTGGGAACACTGTAGTGTCCTACAACGACTCTTGGATGACCCGCGGGCATTTGTCCCACATCGGAGTCAGTGTGGTTATTGAACTTTTTTGGGGGCTTGTCTTAGACTACGTTGTATTCAGCAACTTTTGTGCTGGTTGCGAATGCGGAACGAAAGCTCATGACCCCCACTATGAAGAATGGAAGGCTAGTCACACACGCCAAAAAAATAGGAACAAGTCTGGCGAAATGGAGGTTGAGGCTGGCCTTTTTCTATCCAGAAATTCTTGGGAGAAGCACAACCTCAGATACAGTCGCCGACCGATTTTCCGGACTTCGCGGGGACCGAAAAATAGTCCAAAAAATCCAACAGTCCAAGAAACTCTGTTCACCTAAAAAAAAAAAAAAAAATTATTAGGCTTAGAGTGGCATAAAAAAATCTTTAATAATGCCCTGCCTCGTACTACGCTTGGAGGTGATCAGATTTGCTCTGATTTGCACAAGACTGACGTTGTCTCCGCATACAGTCAACAAAGCGTCCGCGCGCTGGCGATCTCCGCTAGCGCAGATCGCCGCTGTGATCGAAGAAATGAGCCCCGTTACTTTGCATGTGACCTCCGCGATCACCTCCAGCAGCACGTCATTCGCTCCGGCCTTCCCATTCGGTAGGACCTTGAATAAAGTTGACTTCATTTATTCATTCCCATTACACGCGTAGCCCAGCAGAGAAGTGGAATCTTGCTAACTCTGTAACGGTTCAGTAACCGTGCGCTGCAGGAGCTGATCGCAGAGGCTACGCTTCGCACCACTTGGCTCTCGCGAAGGTACAGGAGGTGGCGCCGATCACACAAACGTGAAGCCGCACACGTCTCCGAGGTACACACATTACGTGCAAAATAGCAACCGAACTTTAAAACAGTAATAGAAAACGGATTTCGCAAGAAGTGATTTTGACGACAGTGCTGACCGAATAAAAGAAAAAAGTGCCGTCCCCTATAGTCGGATACAACTTAAGCCTGCAGTGAAGCCCCGCCCACACCCTTATAACCGCCAGCCACTGAGCCTCGGCGAGGCTGCAAATAGTTTGTACTTCAAACTTTCCCTGTTAACTAAATAAGGGGGTAACTACAAAAATAAAATGATAAACAAGTAATTTTACACGTTTGCACTCAACTATTATAGTGGAATGAACAAGTACGACAGCCACAGTCCTATCAAGTATGACACCATTTTGAAAACGTCGCATGACGACGTTTTCGTTTGGTTCTTTGATTGGCTGGCGGAGTAACACAACCCCGCGTGGTCCATGTGCCTTTGTTGCCAACTGCTGCTTTTTTAAGTTGTATCCTACTATAGAGCATTTTGTCAGCTAAAGAAGTGGGTATGGCCTCCGAGACGGGAAAATGGGGCGTGCTCTCATGCATCTCCCAATCTTGGAGGCTATACAGCAGGCCAGGGGAAGCTAAGCCTGGGCAAGCGAGCAGAAAATACATCATGGCGGCTTCCAAGAATGGGTAGCATGGATTGGAACGAGCCATCTAGCCCGGAAAATCTAACTTAGGAGCCTAAATTTGTCCGAAAAATCGTTCGCGAAAATACATTAGCTCAATACACCATGACGGTGCACTTATGAAGTCTGGAATATTCAACAAGTCTGAATTTTCGGACTTCGAAAAATCGATCGGCAACTGTATGCGATAGTTTTGGTAAATGGCGACAGCAGGACCTTCCTCGCCCTAAAGGAGGCTAAAGTCTACGGGTATATAGATATTCAGAAAGAGGAGTACTCCAAACCACTAGGTTTTGGAAAAATAATGTTGACAGGCAACCTTGTACACAAGCTCAGCTCGTACTACAGCTGGGCAAAAGTCGCACAGTGATGACATTAAGGGAATGCACAAGGCTGTGATGGTGACGTATCACCATGTAACATCGAATGATAGTCTGTCCAATCACAGACTTTATCCCAGTAGTTTTAATTCTTGGTGCCGGCAAAATGCTGCGAAAGCTGAAGAAAAGCCAGCACCAAGACATCGTTATAACCTTCCCGATCATGTGCCTAAAGCTCTGCTGCCTATCTACGAGCGGCTATCTGATAAGAAGCTTCTTGAGCGGTGTGTGCGTGGCAAAACTCAAAATGGTAATGAGAGCCTGCACTCGCTAATATGGGCACTCGCTCCAAAAGAGAGGCACGCATCTCTAACCAGGCAGCTGTGGCAGAAGCAGTAATTAAAGGGAAACTGAGACATCCACCCAAATGTAGCAATTTGCTACAATGGAAACCCAACCGGGTTTCTCGAAAGAAAGCCTCGCAGCGGCTGGCCGAGAAAGGCGGTGGTCCCGGGTTCGAGTCCCGGACCAGGACGAATTTTTCTTCAACTGCGAGGCTTTCTTTCGAGGAACCCGGTTGGGTTTCCATTGTAGCAAATTGCTACATTTGGGTGGATGTCTCAGTTTCCCTTTAATTACTTATCTCCACCTAGCGGATTTCCGCCGAACTATTACGACATACAGAAGCAGTAATGAACTTCAATGCAGGCCGTGAAAGAACCTCAGCTGGAATCCTACATGAACTAAGCATGAATCCCGGCCAGCAAAGCATGAAATGCAGGAGAGAATAGGACGAGTGGCAATCAGTCTCATCTGCACGCAAACGTGCACCTGCAGGCAATGTGCAACAAACACTGAAGAAGCGCCATAAAGGTGGCAGTGATCAAAGTGATTATGCCCCGGGAGCATATTAGTGGTTTGCGAGAGCAAATGTGTTGATTTTTCTCAATGTTCTTGCCTAAATAAAGCTTTTGTTTGTTTCTCTCACTTTTTTCAAAATGCAAATTTTGACCTCTCAGTGCATCCATAAATGCGATAGCTCAGCTCCAGTTGTAGATATGGTAATATAATTAATTCTTTTTGCAGTGTATAGTTGAATGAATGGAGCACACATCGCTGCAAGCCGGTTTTTTAAGCTTCATTACGCTACCTCGGGCAGCCGTGGGCGACTCAACAGTTTTCACCTTGAGAGCTAGAGGTCAAACCACAAGAGAGCATTAAGGCGCGTTTATAGTGCGACGTTATCGGCACGCGGGCGAGCGTCATCAGACGCCGGGCATATTGGAGCTCATTGGCCGCGTGTCCTGTTACGTTGGTGGCGCCAGTACGTCGAACCATCGGTCCAACTATAGCCGCTGTTGTTCTCGCCAACGTGACATAACATGTGCGCGCATTCACACTATGTCAGACTATATTTAGGCCTTTACGGAGCCTTGAAAGGAGACATTGCTGCCATTGCCCGAGTAGAGTTGGGCCCGGCTGTGAGTTGCAACCAAGTCTCACTACTTTAATGATCACCGCAGTGTCTCTATAGGCATAAAAATACAGTGGAATCTCGATACGATCACGGCTAATACGAATTTCCAGATGATACAAATTTTTCTGTGGTCCCGGCCGAGCCCCGTTAGCTTGCAATGTGCTAGAGCAGGGGTTCTCAGGTACGTTCATCCCAGGGAACCCTGCTAAGCTCCATAAAGTGCCAAGGAACCCTCCCCCCCCCCCCCCCCCCCCGATTTAACCGAATTATCGAGGGTATCAAGAAAACAAACAAATGCTGCACTAGGTCAACACACTTTTATTTACTCAATGAATCGTCAAATCTTGTTTCTATTTAGCACAAGACCAGTGCGGAAGCTGAAATTCTCTTCATCTCATGACTGATCAGCGCTAGCAGCGGCGAAGGCCTCGCGACATCCTTCGCAGCGCGCGTTTTCATCTGAGACGCGCTTTGCACCAACGGGCGCACATCCCGATTACTTTTTCGCCACTCAGCTGCTCGCCAACAAATTGTCCATCCATCGCGATGTAGCCGGTGCTTTTTATCTTCGACAGCTTTGCAGTGAGTAAAAGCGAAACTACTGCTTGCCGCAACCGCTATCGACGCGATCTTGGACGGCGACCGTGCGGTTCAGAAGGCAGGCGGCTGACAGACGCACCAAGTCAAAAGGAAGCTACCTTTCGCTGCAAGAAGTGCGGACGAAACTGCGGTCGCTATCGACGCTGCCATGGGAGGCGACTACGCAGTTGTGAAAGCACGCAGCCGACGCGCCCATCGAGTGAAAATGAAACTATTTGCCGCAACCGCTGCGGACGAAACTGCGGTGGTTATCGACGCATCAGAGATAGCGACTACGCACTTACGGAGGCACGCGACTAGCCGCGAACGCGGTGTTACGCGTGGCGATAAACGCAAGAATAGAGGCTTTAAAGGCACAATTAGGCACGAAGCCCTTCGGCGTTGCCGTCAGTCACGTGCCGCGTACGATTGCCGCTGCGGACCACGGTGCAAGCTGAGGACCACGGCGATGCGGACTGCGCCGCTTCGTTTCGGTTGGACGCTACGCTGTTCTTGCTCTTCTGCGGCGCGCATTTGCGGTGCTCCGCATTTTTCTTTTTTAATTTTTCCTCCAACGTATAGGTCAGTGCGCACGCTATCGGCACCTACCCTATCTACAAATAGGAGAAACGCGCATGGTGGTAAGTTACGGCCTCCGAGGTTCAAGTGCGAAAGCTTAGGCGCGCTGCCCGTTCTCAGAGGTTGGGTGGCTACAAGCTGCTTGCGTACTTATTGCGCAGTTCGCGCGTTGCTGTGACGCACTGTGATGTGCTTTTTGACACTCGGGCACCGTAACTGGGCATCAGTAATGGAGGTTCTTTGGATCAAGCACACCTCATGTTCGCCGTTATAGACACTTGTCGAGAGCGGGACCAGGGAAAATTTATCAGTGGCTCGCGGAACACCGAGCAGGGGCCTGCGGAACCCGTAGGTTCTGCGGAACCCACTTTGAGAACCCATGTGCTAGAGAACGGTTGTTACGAATCGATTTTCGACCCGCGTCGGTTGATGCGAATAAACGCCGCCCCACCGACGGCCACGAAAGAGAGCAGCCCGCAGGCACGCACTTTCTCCCTTTCTCTTTTGGTGAGGAGGCGCGGACGCGGCGCCGGACAGCG
Source organism: Dermacentor silvarum (assembly GCF_013339745.2). NCBI lineage: Eukaryota > Metazoa > Arthropoda > Arachnida > Ixodida > Ixodidae > Dermacentor > Dermacentor silvarum. The sequence goes on from NC_051162.1 coordinate 51,776,939, forward strand.
TGGAGGCCGCGACTGGGCGCGAAGAGTTTGAAGCGGTGGCACTTTTGTGGCTTTTGTGCTTTTCCTCCTTTTCCGCGTGCCATCGACCGGACGGAGTGGCTGCTGTGCTTCGGGCCGCGTTTTTTGTGTTTGCGCCATTTTGCCTAGTCGCAGCGAGCTATGCCTACCGAGATACGATCTCGGCTGATTCGCGCGGCCGTAGAGCCTCTGTTGGCGCGTCTTCCGTCGATTGCGTTATCGGTGCCGATGGCACAGGGCGATTGTCTGTTTCGCTGCCGGAATCACACGGTGCAAGATAGCGCGGCACGTAATCCAGAGTGCAAGGTAGCGCGGCAGGTTCAGTTGGGTGCTCCTCCGCTTCTCCCGCTAATTGCCGTATTTTTCTTGCCGTAGGAGGTTTGCGCTTCCGTATTCCGAAGAGTGCTTCGTCCAAAATTTCTTCTCCAACGAGCGACGATCCATCACTAACCTGGGAGCTCTCAATAATCCGAATTCTGCGTGTCAGGTGAAGACGCCGGCGTGGTTTACGAAGCAGACTACTGCCGTTGCAATCTTGCCCCTGTCACAGCAGCAACCAATGGAGAGATGCCTTTCAGCACGGCAGCCAATCGGAGGCCCGCTTTCATCAGAGGGCCCGTGTGACTACCTATCGCAGACCCGCGCTTCTTTTGTGTTTGTGCGTTTGTTACAAGATGGTGACGACGGACAAATTGAGAAGCGGAACGGCGAAACTACGCGAAACCTTCAGCTTTCAAACGGTACCAAGATGGCGGCGCTCGGTGGCGGGAAATACGAGATATGTCTCCGTGAACTGCGGTGATATTGCGCGATTTAAAGCATTTTTCTCACCCTGCGCACTCACGAATTAATCATTTCGGGCGCTTTTAGTGCGTTTTCAGCCAAAGCATTTTGATACAGCGTAGATTAGGCATTGCAGATACGGAAACGCGTGGTTTTCAAAAATCGATTTTTTTCTCGCGACTTTCGCGATCTGCTTCCCGCGTCCCCCCTTAATTTGGCTAGTTTTAATTGCGTTTCGATGATAGAATTTCGGCTAATACGAATATTTTTCGTGACCCCGTGAGATTCGTATCGAGACTCCACTGTAAATGATGAATAAACACTGTATTCATTGCAAACGTGTCTGTATATCATTGCGAAACCACACCTCGGCCACAGCTCGACAGCGCATTGTCGAGCTGTGGTGAAGCTCTCACTATCAACCAGGGTTAACCAAAGCTATGCTGACACGCCGATGCTGCGTGCCAGCATAGTTCTTTTCTTTTTTTTCCCGCTTAGGCGAGGTATTCCGGACCCGTGCGCCGCGACGTCAGCTTTCTGCGCCTTGTCTGCTAGCCTCCTATTTCGGCTGCCGTGACTCGATACACGGAAATCTAAGAATCCCAGATTTTGGAATATGAGTTCGTAGTACTGAGGCATTATTAACATGACACAGAAACTGAATAACGATCGTTATTCTGAAAAGTTCGGTATTCTCAAGTTCGCAGTACTGAAATATTTTGCATTGAAACTATAAGAAGTCAGCCGGGGATTTGTGAAAAGTTCGTAAATCTGAAAAGTTTGTTAATGTGGTGTTTGTAGTAACGAGATTTTACTGCATAGGCAATTTAGCCTAAGTAAAATTTTGTTGCCGTTGGCCTTTAAGAGAGCCAGCGATTATGCTATGCATATAAGACCCTTGCCCACTTCAAAATAAATGTAACGCTGCACTAGGCGGACCTGGCCCAGTGTGCGTGGTTCCTGGTAGGCTTTAACTGATGCACACTTTGCTTCGGGTGCTTCGCCAGCAGCTCTGCGCACATTTGCAATGCCAGGCTTGTGCAACTTTGGTCGCTTACTGCAAATGGTGGTCACTTGCTGCAAACTTCGGTCGCTTACTGCAATGTGCCAGTCGCTTGTTGCACCAGTAAATTTACGTGAGTGCCACATTCAAACGCAATGTAAGGTGCAGGACTATTACAGATTGTCGACACATGGAAGTCAATGAGATTTAGGTCGGGACCACGAAAACGCAACATAGCCACCGGGAAAACGTAGCAGCGAGCAACGTATTTACAGAGTTCCACTGTATAGCTTTTTCATCACCAGTGCTCGACTACAGTTTAAGAGTGCTGCTTCTTGGGCGGGTTGGTAATTCATACTTCTCTGGGGTGCGCTTGAAAGACAAGGACAAAGTGAGGCACACTAAGCCACACATGGAAGCACTACTGGAATCATTTTGGTAAGTGTCAGTCGCTGGAGTGCTAAAAAAATGGGGGGGGGGGGGGGATAAATTTTGAAAAATGCGCCCATCTGTGTCTGTCCTTGTGTTCCAAGAGCACCCCAGCACAGTATGACTACAGTTTGCCATTTATACACGGTACATGTTATGCCATAAGAGTATTTTCACAGTGGCTATGACAAGCCTGTCCCATGTTGATGTAATTTTCACACTTATGAAAGCTCCATTCTCAGAATGATGCTGTCGGAGCTAACACGAGAAAGATCCAGCCCTGACAGCGTTGAGTTTTCGAACTGATATTTTTATTCTCGCTCTGCACCTGCCGCGCGTTCCAATGCCAACTTCGTCTTCCTTGACGGGCGCCGCATGCTGAGGCGCTACAGGGCTCCCCCCCCGTAGAGCGTGAGCCATAGGAGTCGCCCAGTGAACGTGCTTGGATGTGGAAGTCCAGACTTGAGATGGAAGCTCCGCGGACGCGAGAGTGGCAATGTATGCAGGTTTTAGTCGATCGGCAGCCACGACGTCTTCACGGCCGTTGATGTCCAGCGTGAACGTTTTAGGTGTACGATGGAGGACGCGAAATGGGCCATCATAGGCCGGTGTGAGTGGTGGCCGTATTTGGTCACGCCGAACGAAAACGTGACTGCAGTCATGCAGATCCTGGCTGACGAAGACAGATTGGGGGTGTCGGTCGGCAGGAATTACAGGAGCAAGGTCGTGAAACGTGGTGCGCAGCTCTCGAATGTACGTAGCGGCATCATGAGTGGAAGGGGGCGACGACGGCTCAAAGAATTCGCCTGGAAGACGCAGAGACACGCCACAGACTAGTTCAGCTGACGAGCAGCCGAGATCCGTCTTCAATGCTGATCGGATGCCCAGAAGTACGAAGGGGAGGTGATCAAGCCAACGTTCTCTTGGCTGGTGAGCAGTGAGGGCAGCTTTCAGTTGTCGATGAAGCCGTTCGACCATGCCATTGGCTGAAGGATGGTAGGCAGTCGTGTGGATGTGTCGAATGCCCAAGATATTGGCAAGTGCGGTGAAAAGGGCCGATTGAAATTGACGACCGCGATCAGTGGTGACGACAGAAGGGCATCCAAAGCGTGATACCCAGCCGTTTGTGAAAGCCTTGGCCACTGTCGGTGCTGTAATGTCGGAAACGGGAAACGCTTCCGGCCATCTGGTGAAGCGATCCACACATGTCAGTAGCTAACAGGCCCCTTGTGATGGTGGAAGCGGGCCGACGATGTCGAGATGGACGTGGGAAAACCTTGCGTCGGGAGGCCGAAAGGGGGATGGTGCAGTGACCGTGTGACGGTGAATTTTAACACGCTGGCACTGAAGGCAGGTTCGCGCCCAGCGTCGGACGTCAGCATTGATACTTGGCCAAAGGAAACGAGATGTGACTAGCTTCTGGGTCGCACGAATACCCGGATGGCTCATGTTGTGCAATTGATCAAAAATTGCACGACGAAACGCTTTAGGCACGAAGGGCCGAGGAACACCAGTAGACGTTTCGCACGTTATGAATGAGGTAGAAAATGGAAGTAGGCACTCCGTGAAAGATAGAGACGTGGATAAAGAGCGAAGACTATGTAGCTCAGGATCGTTGCTCTGGGCAGCTGCTAGCTCTTCCATGTCTAGTGGTGGCTGGGTCGACAAGGCATCGATGCGTGAGAGTGCATTAGCGGCGGCATTTTCCGACCCGTGTACGTGTCTGAGATCCACGGTGAATTCGGAGATAAAGTATAGTTGACGGATCTCCCTTGCAGTGTAATTGCTGTGATTGCGATGGAAGGCAAACGTCAGGGGCTTGTGGTCTGTAACGACGTGGTCATGGCGTTGAGGCTATGTGCCCGCGAGTAGTCTGCCACTCGATCAGCCATTTCAGCGAGCGTGTCTACTGGGACATCGCCTGCAGCGACGAGGACCGGGACCATGCTCTGCGGTAAGCGCTGAAGGAACAACTCACGCAAAAGCTTCTCCTCTTGAGAGGCGGAGGTCCCGCCAATGAGCTGGCGCATGTGTCGCAGGAGCTGGGATGGGCGACGGTCACCGAGCTCTGTGGCCGTGATGAGCTGTTGGAGTCTGCTGTGTTCAGACTCGGACTTGCGGGAAATGATAGCTTCCTTCAACGTGTCGTAGGGATGGCTCGGGTGCGGCGAAGCTAAAATATCTGTGAAGTCTTCGGCTACGTCCGGAGGTAAGGAGGACACCAGATGCCAGTACCTGGTCTGTTGGCTGGTGATTTGCCGTAGACGGAAGTACGCCTCGACCTGCAGTAACCATGTGCAGGGGTTGTTTGGCCAAAATGGTGGCAGGTTGACGTGTTGGATCGCAGCCACCGCAGCACTGTTAGGTCTGGCGTCTTCTTGGGCGTCAGGACCGGTAGGCTGGGTGGAAGAGCCGGCGGGATCCATGCGGGATGGTTGGGGTTGCGTGTTCTTTATCGGGTCACCATTAACTGTGGGAGCTAACACGAGAAAGATCCAGCCCTGACAGCGTTGAGTTTTCGAACTGATATTTTTATTCTCGCTCTGCACCTGCCGCGCGTTCCAATGCCAACTTCGTCTTCCTTGACGGGCGCCGCATGCTGAGGCGCTACAATGCTCTTTAGGCACATTCACATATGAGTTTAGGTTAATCATAATGACAGATTCAGAGCACTTACAGTTAAACATTTTCTGCTCTTTTTGAATCATTCCAATGGCACATCTAGAGTGCCAGCTGCATGTTTGAATAGCAGATTGAGAGCGTTTCCCAAACCGACACGCCTTCTTGGAGCAGCTCGAACTGTTGCACAAAAAATCAATGGAGTCGACTGGAACACTGCACGCCTTCGCACAAGATATTGTGCTCCCCTAGTCCACCTAGTGGCCCCACAGATGTCTGCCCGTTAAACATTTGCATGCAATGACGACATATGGTTGTGCTGGGCACGCCTAGCTCAGGCACGATGGTGATTCTACTTGAACACAGCAGCAGCTGCTTGCACGTCACGCACTGTGATATGCTCATATCTTAACCTTTATCTTGTTATTATCCGCACACCAGCCTGCAGCTAGAAATCATGGAAAGTTTGGGGTAGAGAGTATTAATGTTTTTGCAGCTCTGTCGTCTGCTTAGCTCTCATCCATCACGTGGATGCTATTCACAGCTGGATGGATCGCCGAACGGTTGCCCACAGAGCCGTCAGTTATGTGGGTACACCATTAATGTTGAGAACCATACCTATACGTGCGGGAATCAAACCCAGCACTCCGCGGTCAGCAGCTATGCCATAACCCCTCGTTCACTACGGTGGGTAAGGGACTCACATGAAGCAGCTCCATGCGTTGAGATGTAACCAACTCTCGAGTCGCTGGGCTGCGCTGTTGCGACAAGGCTTGTGCGTACAAGGCAGCGTGCAGGCAGTCGTCCGCGTGACCATCCATGTAACCCTCCGCAATGTCTTCAGCCTCGTCGGCACGGTCGTACCTCAGCAGAAGCTGCATGCAAAATTATAATCTTTCAAATGCCAACTCTATGAGAGCGACGCTTTGAATTCCCCTGAGAATTCTTCAAAGTATGCTTCTTGCCAAGTGGACGGCTAATGTAATATTCAATGCTGGCTGGCAAAGTAGCACGCCTCTGTTCTGTGTAATAAAGGAATCAATCATGACAGAAAACCCATACATGCATAAGATGCCGACTCAGATGTACTTATTAAGCACATGCTATTTAACAGCTTCTTTGATTTGACTAAACAAGCCCGAGGACGAAAATTTTTATATATAGTGGCAGTTGTGGGCAAGTCTACAACGAACACGTGGCCAGAAGAATTTTTGAAAATGATGCTGTAAAAGCAGAGTTACAGACGTTTGATGATCAAAAATGCCAGTCGCCGCTTGTTTTCTCTCTCTCCTTTGCATCTCTTCTCCTCGTCATGTACTCCTCAAAATGGCACAGGGACATTATGTGATTACCGACGTCATGTTTGACTTTCCTTTCCCTTGTTTCAAAACATGATCCACATCCGATTACCACGACTCAGCGCCTTTCAGCTACTCGCTGCCGTGCCGGACCGTGCTCCTGCGAAGCAGTGCCGCAGTGGACCTTGTGCTGTGAATGATATGCAATCACTGCCAGTCTTGTTTACAATGGGCCTCGTCGACTATCCGTCCCTGAAAGTCACAGACTGTCTGAGACGGTGCATGTGCAACGCTCATTGGCTGAAATCCCCGCCTCAGACACTCCGGGACTGTCCGGGACGGGTAATCAAAGAGGCCCAATGTGTTACCAGAGGCCCAACAACCCACTGCACAAATAGATAAAAAAGCTGCACAGGTCTCTACACCGGATAGATAGAATATTCAAATGTTCACTATTCAATTCGATAATATTCGCATATTCGCACACCTTAATTAAAAATATTTCAAGGCAATGCGACGAAGGCGTGCCGTGCGGAGGGTGCGAACGGCACAAAGGCTGGTGTGACAAAGGGGTTCGTCTTTTTTTTTCTGTCCAGGTTTTTGTGTTCTTTTTCCTTTGCAGGGCACACACCTATGAGCCTGATTTAATTGTTAGAACCGATAACGCAGGATGAGAGAATTGTAGTAGGCAGTTTAGTTTACCACATAACACATACAAAAGTTGACCATGCATTGGCTGCTCATTGTGAGTTCCACAAGTGAGTTCCATTAATTCGTCTCTAATAGAATCGACAAATCGAATTATCCGGCGGGTTGAATTAAACAAGATAAAGAAAAAACACCAGAACACATCACTGATTCATTGGGCAGTATTTCCCTGATTCTAGCATGCCCCTGAATCAAATGCACACCCCCTTTCTACAAGTCCAAAGTGGAAAGCTAAAGTAGAAATGATCTTAAAGCTCCTAAACGAAGTAGAAAGCTAATGCATATCAAATTATTTAGCAAGAAAAATGGGCAAAAATCATGTGTTGCACAATGACAGCCGCTTTCCTAAAGGCAGGTTCGCCACACAGTATTTTAGTCAGCTTTGCCGCAATACATTCCTGTTAGGTAAAGCATACGAACGCCGCGAAGGTGATTTTGGTTTGGCATCCGAATGCGCCACGCAGGCCATTTTTCGCCCAAACTTCTCGAAAAAGGAAAAAGGCATGCATTAGACTTGGGTAAATACCGCAATTGGACATTGTGAGCTACAGTGATTACTGAAACATCTTCCCAATGACAGGCCGAAAACAGGTGTTTTTGACACTCACTGTCCCTTAAGCTGCGGCAAGACAGGCACTACCACTAAAGGGGCCGCTATTGAGGTCACCATAGGAGTCAAGCTGAACTTTGAGGCATGCTGACTGGTCAAGTTCGAATTATCTGAAGGCAAATTTTTGGATCGAAATAACAAAAATTTGGGCCCAAAGAAACGCATGTGCGCCGGCCGAGATTAAATTAGCCAACGCCTAATTATCGAAGTTTCGTATATCGTTAAAACCGGCATCGTTATAAGTGGGTTCGACTGTGTTACACAACTTTTGAAGCACGGTGCTGCCACAGTCTGACAAGAAAAAACCTTTCAATTGATCCTAAATCCCTATTTCTGATAACTAGAGATAGTCAGCTCTAGAACACTTGGAACATTATTCGCTTATTAATGAGTGCTTCTGCCCATACTGCACATGGTGCCATGTATCTTAACAACTTTAACCACAAAGCCAAAGCATGATCAATTTGAATAGGAGCAGTACCTCGAGTGTTTTTGTGAGGAAGACATCCGTCGTCTCCTGACAAGCACTTGCGGATGATGACTCGCTGTCAGGTGTGAACAGGGGACGCCACTTGTCCAAAGCACTGGCCACACTGTTCAACTCCTCGTAGGATTCCCCAGCAGTTGCCTGGGCGTCTACGTCTGGGAGTGCGACAAAGGTGTTTCACACGAGCCTACCACGCACATGACCCAAACTTAAAAGGAATTCGCTTAAGCATTCAGCCAATTTATTAATAAGCTCTATGGAGACTGGGTCAGAGATTCGTTGCAACTATTTTTTTAACCATTGCCATGTTTTAAAGTGGGTATGCATTACTGAGGTTTTACTCTATACACGTGAAATTCTTGTGTACACGCATTTGTAAGAGAAACGCGAGTTCTGCTCGGCTGTCACCAGGACATCTTGTTTGCTCCGAGAAGCAAACAGCCTCGTGGCCTTCTTTCTTACGCATCTTAAAAAAATGCAAAACTGAATACTTCTTGCAACTAAGAAAGAAGTATGCTTACCAGTAGAGTCATTATGACGTGAACGTGCGGCGTGGCTCCGCCACTGGAGGTAGTCAAGAAGACCCAAGTAGCCCCTTATGAAGGAATCTAGCTTTTCATTGGGGCGAAGCATTTTGCGGTCCACTTTCAGGTGCTCCTGGGCATCAAAAACATTAAACAAAACTATGTTGGGTAAAAAGATGCACGTACCATAACCATCTTACCATCTGTGAGTTACCAACTTGTTCCGATACAAAATCAGCGCAACTGTACAAAATATACCAGCACACCCACAAAGATGACCAAAAATTCCTTAACACAGTGTAATGAAGATAAAGAACCTCTAACTTACCCACCAATGCATCATTCATGCCAGTAGACAAGCAGATTTGTCTAGCTATAAGTGATAAACTGCTTAATTGCACGCTGACAGAAATGGGCCATTTACTAGCTCTGGGAATTGCAAACAAACACAGTGTGTACGTAGATCATGTGGTGACGACTGGTGTCTGCGAAGTGTTACACCAATGTACACTACAAAAACATCTAAAATGCCCAACAAAGCACTGGTGCACTTCTATGAACCTTAGCAGGTTCTTAGAAGTGCACTAGTGCTTTGTTCGAATCGATTATTCGAGCAATCGAATATTCACAATTTTGTGAATATCGGCACCTTCGGTGAATGACCCAGCTGTGGTCGGAGCCTTGACGTGCAGTGTTCCCACAGTGCGTGATCTCCAATTGATTGATTGATTAACGCTACGTGAACAGAGCGAACAACGAAAGCAGCATGTGTGGAAAGCACAGAAGCACGTGTGAAGATTGGGCCGATTAGCCACTGGAAGACGTGCTGATCGCATCGAATACAGTGCAGTCCACATATAACGATACCACATATAACGATATATCGGTTATAACAACGAGTCGAGATAAGAGTATCAACTTATGCATTAGGGCTATGAGAAAAAAAAAACATACATAACGGTATGTTATTCACCGGATATCGGATATAACGATTGAAATTTTGCTTCTGGGCAGTGTTTTTCATGCAGAATAATGGTGAAAATTGCGTTCCTAAGTTGCCCTAACTGAGACGGGGCAAAAAATTTTGCCCACGCGAGTTCGTATCTGCCGCCATTACCGCAGCAGCGCATCCTGCCCGCATGCCGATTGTGAAAGCCACTGAGAGCATCGCAAGTTGGTGCAGCATGCACACTAGCTGCTGGCGTCACCGGCAGTCGCACAAGGAGAGCGCAGAAGAAAGGCGATAAGCGAAGGCAACGTCTCCTCTGGCTTGGGGCGCCTGCGCTCCCTGCTGAAAAGCCCCTCTATCCTGCCGCGCTCGCGCCGCGGAAGCAGCGGGAGGTGCGCCGACAAAGCGCAAAGCTGCGTCTCTCGAGACGAAGCTGCAAATTTTGCAAGACTCGAAGTACGAGCTCACGCAGTGGACGATATCGACGATTATGAAAACCGGGAGTGCCACAATCATGAGGGCTAGGAGCAGTGTCCATGCCGATCATCGGAAAAGGCGGGCTTCGTGCGCCACCACGAAGCACCCATGGGCGAAACCAGCAAAGTGGTATCCGATATCTGGGAGCACGTCGCTGCTGACGATGAAATAGGTGGTGCTTCGATGAAGGAGCTTCTGAGTGCAAATAGTGCTGCCTCGTTATGCAAAGAGAACTCCGACAGGGCGATCATTGTCGCGACAGACGGCGGCATTGTGCGATGGAGGCGACGACAGCAGCAGCAGTGACGACGAGATTGACAATGGCTCGTCTTTGACACAGACCCCGAGGTTCAACCAAAGTGCAACGTCGTCAATCGAGTCGCTGTGATGTTTTTATGTCACCGATCTCGGGGGCATGCGGATGGTAAAAGAGATGAGATTGGGAAACGCATGGCAACACAGCAAGCAGATTTTAATCTCACACAAAACCCAAAAACCTCAAACTAAAAACTCAAACTACACTAAACAAATAAATACTGGAAAATGTACAACCTAATAAATTCATAACCATAAACTCAAGCACACTAAAACACGCTGCAGGAAAAATACTAACACATGTACAACCTAACCCTCAATAATCACGAAACGTGTCCTTAATTCAGACCACACTGATTCTGGGCGACCACAAACGTCTGGCAACTCTGGCCTACTACGAGAATGGATCGTCCTTACGCAGTTCGTCCTCGTTGCTCGTATTCTCCCGGCGGGGATCTCGTTGGACCTTTCTTAAAGTCGTTGCCTTCGCCGACTGTTGCATAGTCGTTGCTGCCGTGCAGTCGGTCCTTCAACTTGTTCGCCTCCGAAGCCTGTATAACCTAAAGTCCCTATATAAGAAAAGTACCGCGATCTACTCTTTCCTCCGCCGCCTCGTCTCTTAAAACGCTTGCTTTTTTCTTTACTTTTTGCTTGCGAAAGCCAAGTCGACGGTGGCGCACCTAGAAAGTCCACGTTGAAGCTTTCAGGCCGGGCGCGCGCTGCCGCCACCGACTGCGCAGAGGACTTTCAACATGGCTCTGAGGCGGAAAAAAAGAAAATATAAAGAAGTGAAAAGCGCGCGCTATCATTGTCCATTCGGAGATACAGGAGAGAGAGAAGCGGCGTTTATCAAAGGATGGCGGTACTTTTCTTATATAGGGACTTTAGTATAACCCGGTCGCTGTTGCTGACATGGCAGGAAGGCTTGACGGGTTAGGCCTAGCGACGTGCTCGGCCACCGCTTCCGTCCAGCTCCTTTCCCGAGTGCCGACGTGTCGTTCCGGGGATCATCGAACGTGCCGGTCTGCCGTGGAAGAGGGATACTCTCTAGGGTGCCCGGTCCTGCCGTGAGAGGCTGCAGCCAGTCCAGGAGCCTCACTCGAACTTGCCGAGGTCGACGGCCACACCTTGGACGGCCAATGTCACGGACTCGGCCAGACCCCCAAGTCTCCCGTCGCCAGAGCGGAGCTGGCGATGCGACCTTCCTGGCCCGGAGCCACGTCGATAATGCCCAAACTGTGCTGTTTCTCCCTCGATCACAGCTCGGTTCACGCGCCTCGCGCGCTCGGAACGCTCCGTTCATATCTACCTCTTGTCTTTCGCGCCACAGGCGGCCTCTTACATATGACAGTCGCTCATTGAATTCACGCATGCTAAATTATAGCCGCCAGTGTTCGCGCAGCAGATGGACGCGATGCACACGGCAGTTGTGAATCCAAAACTTTCGCGAAAGCAAGTGCAGATTTCTATTTAAGCGTGCCTAACGATTGAGACACTATTTAGAGGTATAAATAAAAGTTTTATTTTTCATGGCCTACTTTCTACGACGTCGATTTTTTTATCGAAAGTGGCAGTTTCGGGACCGCGAAGGTATATTCGGCATTTTTTTTTTTGCATTCCAGATATAGCGATGATCGGTTATAACGATCGGATTTCTCGTTTTTCTCGATATCGTTATAAGTGGACTGCACTGTACGCGAGTTCAGTGTTCATGCATGCAGATTCACACAGTTTGGAGCTCTTTACCCACATGCGCAAGCACACACAAACTTGGCACGCGTGCTCGTGGTAGATGCCAGCTCGTCGACTGCAGATCCAAAAGCCACTTCAACAGCCGTCAACCTAATCCGTACGCGTGATTTTGCAACCGATCACTGATGTGCCACCCGTAGCAACATGTCAGCAACAAGCTTGCCGCGATGGTTTGCAGCCCGTCTATCACATCAGCCAGCGGCGAATTTTCACCACGGCAACACCGTCTAGACCATTAGGCCTAATCGGAGCTGCGCTGTCGGCATCTAAAGTTACAGTTACTGAATCAACGCAGATCTATTCACAGCGGTCACACAACCCTCAGAAAACCGACAAACTGACTCACCAATGAAAACGAGTGCTCAGGATGACCGTTGTTCACGGCCACCATATTGGCCAAAGACCATACGGTGACCCCTCGTTCCGAACGCCGTTTGCAGGCACCCAACGATCTCTTCTCGTAGCTTTGTGCAACCAGACACAAGACTAGCTTGGATTTACATTGTGGGCTCAAAAATATCACTTCACAGCGCACTGAGTGGCTGCAGATACATTTACACAGACAGCAGAGGTATGTTGCGCCATCTTTTTTGCTTAACCACGACAGAGACTGCGAGCTGGCTACGGCAGCGCGCAGTTCAAGTTATTTGTGGCGGACCGGATTAGCACTCGAATTAACAAGCTTTTCAACACATGGGGCTCAATGGAGCATGGCCAGACAGTGCCACTTAGTTCAAAATATTTGAAATTCAATTAATGAGGTGTGAATTAACGAGCATCACGAGTCCTGCATGGCTCGTGGGCGTCACGAGTCCGCGCGCCTCTGCAGTCCGGCGAGATCGCGCCGCGGACGCCGTGCCACCTCGGGACTCCGACGACTCGACTCGAAGAGAGTGTGCAAGCGCGCTTGGCGGCCTTGGCTACACGCTCTTCTTAACAAATAGGGGGGTGCTTAGATTCGCATGCAAACTTTTTTCTCAATTTTTTCGCGAAAATAGAGGGGAGTGCTTAGAATCTCGAAAATACGGTAATATTCGATAATAATCACAACTTTTGTGATTCAATATTAAAAATATAATATTCGATAATTTGAACTTTTGAATATTCGCACACCCCTATTTTATGGACGTGGGTTTCACAGACCCCCGTTTGAGAACCACTGCTGTAGGGTGTATAAAATTTTGACCATCATTAACCCTTTGCGGTCCGAAACTTTTACCCACTTTCCGGCTATTCCGGTCCGAAAGTATTTTGCCAGTTTGTGGCGCTGCGAAGAAAACCACAAACTGTGGAAGAAAAACTCACAGGATATTTATTTTTTCTCTTGCATTCTGCAGGCAACTCCTCTACCGATACTTGAGCAGTGTGTGATACCGCTCGAAGCATTCTCCTGCGTGCAGGCTAGGGTTGTTACTGCAGATTTTGCAGAAAAACACAGTTTCCCTCCTGCCTCCGTTTGTTTTTCGATCACTACAAATAGCACAGTCCTTGCTGCTTCGACCTGGGAGCTTGTAGATGAAATTGCTCCTCCCATCTAGCCTTTCCTCGCACTCCTTCTGCGCAGACGGGCCTCGCTTTTTGGCTCTAGCCCTCACGTCACCCACCAGCTGTTGGATGAGGTTGCGGCGGTACTGCAGGTGTCGCTGTTCTTTATCACTACGATTCTGCAGCTGTGTGCGCCTCAAAATAAAGCTATTGACAATGGAAACCTCCAGAAGGTTTCACAAAATGCACCACCGTAAAACGCACGCGGTGAAAAGTAGTCATGCTTCTCAGCGAACTGCGCGAACGTGTGGTTCCGTGCGCAAGTGGGAACGCTCTGGTATCCAGAAGCCGTACTGAGCGTTGTGCTGCACCCTAGCACAAAAAGAAGTAAACTTCAACAAACAAAGTTTATTTATTCCTCAAGAAATGGTGCCCCATGTATGCAAAGAATGCGCACGAATCGCAGTGAGAAAACCGCGAAATTTAACCCCCGAACACCCTTGGCGGGCGGTGCCCGACAACGGACCGCAAAGGGTTAAACATTTCTTACCGACAGCCAGTGGTGCTGCTGCTAGGATGTCTGGATAAGAAAATACGTATAATTTTTCAAAAATTTTCGTTCCGAGGTTTAAAATGGCTCAGAAATGTTTAGTTCCTACCTAATCTAATCTAGAAGAAAAAAAGCCTTGCAATGTAATAAACTAAGCAAACATTAAAAACCTACATTAAAAACACTACATTTTGGCATATATTTATGGCTGCTCTTCAACCTTTAAAGCACCGCTTCAATCTCTCAACGACCCATTGTTGATGATGATGATCAAAGGGTCTGTTTTGTCCGTCTGTTTAGGTGTGGTTGCAAATGATGCGTGGCCAGCCAATATTTATCAGTTGCTACGATTTCTGTTGCCATTGAAAATCCAGAACTTTGAAAGTAGGTCACTGCTGCTGCCATGTACAAAAGAGGAAGCTGGGAGCATGCTGGTACGGAATCATGCTACTAACAGCAACACAAGTAAAGCTATGGTAGCACTCATGCTTCGCTGCTCGCTTTAATCCTCATCTTTAATTTTGAATGGTTCATTAAATTCTGCATTTTTACGCAGCAAAATTTGGACCACCTTGGATTCTTTCACGTTCACCTAAATCTTGGTACGTGAGCACTTTTTCCATTTCACCGCCCTTCGAAATGCGGCCACTGTGGCCAGGATTTGGACCCGCAACCTCAAGCTCTGCAGTGCAACTCCACATCCGCAATGCCACGGCTACTGCGGCAGGTCATCCTTGTCTTTACCAATACCGTTAGTTACACTGCAATCTGCATACTGAAACCAGGGCTTGACAGCAGAAAATTTCCCCCCTTACCTGGAAGAATGTGCGCAGGTGTGCAAAGTTCATCCACTTCAGGCAGTACACAATGTACTCCAAAGCCAGCTCCTTCTTGTCGGCCACCAGGAGGCATCGTGAGTGCCTGCCACCAGAGGGAGTTGTGCGAGAACAGTAAAGAAGGCAGAGCTCAGTGGCAGGATACGCTTTTACCAGTTATGAACACATGTGTTCAACAGCGCCACAGAAAAACATGACCACGGAATGACACTACGAAAGCTTGGTTGTAGTGTCATTTCGTGTTCACGCTTTTCTGTGGCGCTGTTTAAAAGAAATGAACCCTTACCAACTTACCCAACCATCAGTTTTACTTATTGTATTGTCATGGCATGAGAGCCAGTACAGCATTTTCATGGGGCCCGTACCACACCTATTGTACAGTCATGAGCAAAAGTTTAGAGATGACGGCATAAGCAAAAAAATTCATTTCTTCTTGCACAGCCGTGCAACGTGAAATTGTGTTAATGCAAGACATTACTCGAGCAGCCCCACGTAGACAGTACCACTTGACTTCAGCCTTTATTCCTAGGCTGCGAAGAAAAATTTTTTTGCGGTACCTCTGGTCCCGAAACTTTTGCTCTCGACTGTACATTTACTCTTTTCTCTCGTGTACAAGCTCTGTCCTAGCTAGAAGTGACATTTATGACACCTTGCCTCACTGACCTATCACTTTATCTTGACCAAACTCTTGTCTTTGGCACCTTTTTCAAGGAATCCTGAGGTGCCGGGCCAGTAATCCTCAGTTAGGTAGGTAGGCCTCTCTATGTAATAATGAGCTGCCTCCACAACACATAGATCATGTGAGAGACTCATACACACTACAGTCAAACCTGTTTATAACGAACTGGATAGTTCCGTGGAAAGTGGGTGTTATATCAGTAGTTCATTATATAAGAACTCGCCCTTAAAAATGATCCAAAATTAACAGCAGTGAAGCTGCCGTCAGCAGTTACAATTTGAGAGCCCTTTGGTCCAAAAACCAGATTTTCAGAGTCATTTTTGTTTCCGGTGCATTCCTACACCTAGCTGCAAAGTTCCGTTAGAAACATCTGTCTAAAGAACGAAATGCGGCGTCATGTAGCCCTTTCAAAACGGTGCCCGGTTCTGATCCCCTGTCACTTCGAAACTGCAAGTGCAGCCGCCATTTTTTATTCGGGAGCTTGTGATCTATTTTACTACCAGCGGGACATGACTGCATCAGGGGTGAAAGCGGGCTTAAGCCTTTTAGAGCAGCTCAGGGAGCTGGAATAATGTTTTCTTGGAGCAGTGCAAGTCTGTTTTGGAGCAAACTTCTAGAGTCAAACATCATTGTTAATTGCAATTTTTTATTTCTGGTAAACACAAAAAACAAAAATTCGAATGGCTTTTACTCAACATTCAATACTGAACCGATACATCATCGACACATTTTTAAAAAATACCGTATTTATTAGAATCTAGGCCGACAGTTTTTTTTTCAAATAATCATATACTTAGATTCGACGATATTGAAAAACGCGCCAGCTTTTAGCTCAAACTGATAAATATGATGCATAGTTATCACCATCTAGAAAAGTCAGTATCACAGGCACTACTAGCCGCGCCAGTAGCAAACTGAAGTACACGAGCAACATTGCCATTTTGACCTGTGCCGTATCAGTAGTATCGGTATGGTGTAGCATCGGTGTGTGGCGTGGCGTTATCGTAATGGCACCAAACAGGCGATGCCACTATAGTGCCGCTTTCTAACGAACAGTTGTGCTAGCCGCAGAGGCATCATCTAACGTTCAAGCCAGGCAGGACTTCAGCATCGATGAGAAAAATGTCTCCCATTGGAGGAGGCAACGGAATATGCTTTCTGCTTGCACTGCAAGGAGGATGACTTTACCCAGGAACTTTGATAGTGCACTCCTTCAAAAAGTGCAGCATCTCTAATGCGCTTGATAAGGAAGATAGAAACAAGGCTAAGCAGCGATGATGACGTAGAATGAGCTCGGCACGTTCATATTCAATAAATGCCGTTTTCATTTTGTGAACCGTGTCCTCGCTTTTTTGTTCGGCCTACATTGAAGTTTTTTTTTTTTTTCTGGCTTCGGACTTTGGGGGGTCGGCTTAGAATCGGAGTCGGCCTAGATTAGAGTAAATACGGTATGTTCCCCGCATTAAAACATCCCAGCTGACAGAGCAATAACTAAGAGAAAACTATCGATATCCAATGCATGAATAGCTAAACCTGACTAGACTGTAAGAGTGCCCTTTGCAACATTGTATGGCGGCAGCATGTGGTGCAGCGTTCTCGCCGACTCGGGCTGCGTCGACAGGAACGCTTGAGCGGCCGTTGTTCCCAAAGTGAAAAGACATACATGGTCATTCCAAATCGTTGAAACAGTCTTAGCACATGGTGCCGCAAAGACAATTGCACAAAAACGAGAGTGACGCCCGTTGTGGCATCCGACATCGTACTAGCCCACACCCCGCGCCA
The DNA here is from genome assembly GCF_013339745.2 of Dermacentor silvarum. Lineage (NCBI taxonomy): Eukaryota > Metazoa > Arthropoda > Arachnida > Ixodida > Ixodidae > Dermacentor > Dermacentor silvarum. Next base: position 51,794,243 of record NC_051162.1, read on the forward strand.
TGCTGTTTAAGCTGTACGCAGCACGCCTCCACCCTGGAGGTGTGCTTTGAGAACACATGAACTGCTTCGCGGCTTCCGAAATCCGTGCAATGCAGTTACTCGCTTATCTCGAAGGCGTATCAATGTCGCGGTTGGACTGAAGTGGGGTGCGCGCTGCCGTGCGCCCAGTTTCGTTACACTTACATGCTTTCACACTTCGTGTGTGTCCTTTTTACCATGACCGGGTTTCAAACGTTCATTGTAGCTGTACAGCGTTTAAAAAAATGTTCGTTATATCTGGAAGCAGTTTCCATAGGGAGGGTCGGTAATAGTAAGAGCACTGAAATGTGGTCGTTATGGCTGATATGTCGTTATATCTGGGATCGTTATAAGTGGATTCAACTGTACATGTAACTTACATGCATGTGACCAAGAGACTGACACTGACTAAGTGGTCTGCATGCCAAGGCATATACCTTATGAAGAAGTTCATCTTCTCTGGTGAGGCCAGGTTTTCATGCAGCAGCATACCCGCCTGAGGGAAAGAACAAAAGATAAGGAAAGCAACAACAGCGAAGAGGCCTCGGAATGATCATCAAATGATGTGCAGCCTCCGAAAGGTTGCACAAAAGCCGCCAAGGCTATCTGGTCTGCCGAGTGGGCCAGTGCTTGTGTCAAGAGGAAGAAATTAACTGGATCCTCTGAGTGGCACGTGTTGGTGTCATAAGCATTGCATCAGCCAGCCCCCCCCCCATCCGAGTACACTGACTACTAGGACTAGATCTCAACACTTGAGTCCCAACAGCCGAGTCCCAACGCTCCAGCCTCAACGCTCCAGTCTCAACGCTCCAGTCTCAACGCCGCTCCAGTCTCAACGCCGCTCCAGTCTCAACGCCGCTCCAGTCTCAACGCCGCTCCAGTCTCAACGCCGCTCCAGTCTCAACGCCGCTCCAGTCTCAACGCCGCTCCAGTCTCAACGCCGCTCCAGTCTCAACGCTCCAGTCTCAACGCTCCAGTCTCAACGCTCCAGTCTCAACGCTCCAGTCTCAACGCTCCAGTCTCAACACTCCAGTCTCAACACTCCAGTCTTGTGATGTGTTTTGTTGTCACCGATCTCGGAGGCGTGCGGGTGTTAGACGAGATGGAGAAGGAAGACGGATGGCGACACAGCAAACAGATTTTTTAATGACACGCACACTCAAAACTCAAACTAAAAATCAAGCACATCTAAGCACACTACGAGAAGAAATACTAATAAAAATACAAACTAAAATACGAAGCCTAATGTGCAACACATTCTACTTGGCGCCTATGCGCGTCCGTGGCGGCTAACTCTTCACAGTCAGGCAACCCTGTCTTATCTCAGAGACGCTACAAACAAAGAGTCACCTTGCTGCGTTCGTCGTTGCACGTCTGTCCGAGTTCGAAGCTCGTCGGTCCCTTTTCTCCAGCAGTCGGTGTACTCGTTGATGCTATAGTCGCTTTTGCCTTGTTGTCGGCGCGTCGTCTCTTTACCAGTAGGGAGCTCGCTGGTGCTTCGTCGGTGATGAGCTCGTCGGCTCGTCCGCAACGGCGGTCGCCGTAGCTTAGGCCTACCTGCCTAGGCCTAGCGTCGGGACGCGTCCCAACTCCTTCAAGAGTGCTGACGTGGCGTCCCGAGGAGGATCAACCGTGCCGGTCTGCCGCAGAAGGGGGAGCCTCTCTGGGGTGCCTGGTCCTGCCGTGAGAAGCTGCAGCTCGTCCAGGAGCCTCGCCCGAACTTGCCGAGGTCGACGGCCACGCCTTGGACGGCCAACGTCACGGACTCGGCCAGACCCCCAAGTCTCCCGTCGCCAGTGCGGTGCTGGCGATGCAACCTTCCTGGCCCGGAACCACGTCGATAATCCTCAGACTGCGCCGTTCATCCCTCGATTACGGCTCGGCTCACGCGCCTCGAGAGCTCGTGCCGTTCCGAACGCTCCGCTCACATCGTCTTTTTCTTCTTTTGTGGCGCCGCCGGCGTCTTACTCATGACATGGCTCCCCTTTTTAAGAGTTTTTTCTGAAAAAACTGCTTTCTGTCCGTCTTCTTTCTTGGTGGCGAACTTGACTCTTGTGACTTGGGTGCCTTTTTGTGCTTCGTCGGCGCTTACCGATTATCACCGCACTTCACTGCACTGTCGCGCACATTTCACCGTTTGCATTGTTCACAACACTCATGAGTTCATTGTTCGCACCACTTCAAATATGTACATTTGTTTTGTACGCGTTATGTTCTCACTGCTTAGTCAATCCATCGCCCTACTCATGTAATCTGCCCCCACGTTCTGTCGTCCCTTAATATACTCTATGTGGAAAGTAAGGCTCCCTCTCATTATATCTGTTATACGTCGGCTTAGCTTTATATGCGCGGGCTCCTCTGTTAAACACTGCATCTCGCTCCGCCCAACTTCTATTTGCTCGGGTAGGTCTGAAAATCCTTCCTCGACCTTGTTTCTCTGCCTGGGGCCTGCCCACTGTTTGTATCTTATCTCGTGTATCCTCCTTGGGCTCGACTCGTCCCGTTCCCAACTTGTGCCCCACAAATTCCCTAGTCTTGTAGCCTATTTCACACTTCGTTGGCTCTATCGTGAACGCTATGTCCTTGTCATCAGCAATCGCCAAACAAACACCAGTCTTCTCCTCGTTTTTCCCCTTAGCCATCGTCTTTTGGCATACGTCACATGCTTTTACATATCGTTTCACGTCACTCTGCACTCCCAGCCAAAAGAACTCTTCTGTTATTTTTTGTAACGTGTCCTTGATTCCCTGGTGACCTGCCGTTACACTATCATGCGCTAACTTCAATACTTTATTCCTCAGTCTCTTCGGGACCATCAACTGTAATACTTCCCTACCTGAACTGAATATACATCTCCGGTACAATAAATTGTTCTTCTTTATAAACTCCGCTACTGTCCGACTCCTTTTCCTTTGTACCCGTTCCCCTATCTTCTGTTCACACTTTCTTATCGACTCATCCTTGTTCTGCATTTCTCTAAATTCTGCTACCGTTATATTTAACCCCTTCACGGCCGTAACCTGCAATGCTGGCAAAGGTTTGATGCCCTTGCTACTTGCTCGTGTTTGTACTACAGCGGCTACGTCTGTGTCTTGCATTTCCACCTTTCGCGCTTCTGAGCGTTCCTTCTCTTCTACGTCCTTCTCGGTCCTCTTCCAATTTGGGTCGGGGTCATCTGCTTTCCTCGCTCCCGGTACATTTCCCACAATCAAGTCATAGAGGGGATCGTCTACACATCTAGCTGTGACTAGTCCTGTATAGAAGGGTGTCGATATTTGGATCTGTGCCTCTGGCAGATACTTGACTGACTTGTCTACCAAGATCACTGGTTTAAAGTATCCGGTCATGCTTTCATGCGGCACTAAACTTTTCCTCACTAAAATTGTATTTGCTCCTGTGTCTCTCAGCACTGTAACCTTGTGCCCTTCTACCTCGCCTTCCACTACAGGCATGTTCTGTCCTCCCTGTCCATCCTCTCTTGTGCTCATAATGCATGCAGTCTGATCCATGTAACTAGTCCTGCATTCATCTGCTCTGTGACCTTTCTTTTGGCACAACTGGCAAACTACCGGTGCTTCGTGACGATTATCTCTCACCCGACAGTTCATCGCTACATGACCCAGCCGATTACATAGGAAACACCTCTGCGGTCCCCTTGGTCTGTTCATTTGTCCTTGATTCTTCACCTCTTCTACCGCTGCTGCGTGCGTATCTTTATCACTCTTTCCCAAATTCTTCAACCCTTGTGCTTCTACGAACTGCTCGGCTTGTTCGGCCATCTGCTTTACTGTTTGCAACTTTCTTTCCTTGAGAAATATTGCCAGACTGTTACTGCACCTGGCCAGAAATTGTTCACCTACGACTTTGTCACGAACTGCTTCATACGTTTTGTCAGTCTCTGAAAGCTCTATCCACCTTTCAAAGTAGTTAGTTAGTCGGCACGCAAACTGTTTGCCTGTCTCCGAGTCTTCTGGCTTGCATGAGCGAAACTTCTCTCGAAACCCTTCTGCCGTCAACCTGAATCTCTGTAATAAAGTATTTTTCACCTTGTCGTAGTCTAGTGATTCTTCGGCTGACATACGCCCATATACACTCAACGCTTCACCCACCAAACATAGGCTTAAGGCGTTAGCCCACTCGCTCTTCTCCCAGCCTTGCCCAATGGCTATTCTCTCGAACCGATGCAAATACGCATCCAAGTCGTCTCTTCGCTCGTCAAAAGGAGCCATTAATTTTCTAGGGCAAATTCTCTTTGGTCTGGAAGCAGCTGAGTCGGATGACGCCGATCCGGGTGAACTTGTGCCTTCGCGAGAACCCGCGCCCATCTCCGCTAGTCTTATCTTGAGTTCTAGAATTTCTTTCTCGATTTTGTGCTGTTGTTCACGCTCTACGCGTGCTCGTTCATGCTCCTTCTCTTTCTCTTGTCGAGTGTACTCGAAGAATGTCATCGCCTCATCCTTGGACATATTCAAATCCTTTGCTATTGCCGCCAAACGCTCCCACTCCATCTTTGCTACTGCCGAGTATCGGTGACTGGGCTGGATAGAATCCGGGAACGGATCCTGGCAAGCTCGCCAATTGTGATGTGTTTTTTGTCACTGATCTCGGAGGCGTGCGGGTGTTAGACGAGATGGAGAAGGAAGACGGATGGCGACACAGCAAACAGATTTTTTAATGACACGCACACTCAAAACTCAAACTAAAAATCAAGCACATCTAAGCACACTACGAGAAGAAATACTAATAAAAATACAAACTAAAATACAAAGCCTAATGTGCAAAACATTCTACTTGGCGCCTATGCGCGTCCGTGGCGGCTAACTCTTCACAGTCAGGCAACCCTGTCTTATCTCAGAGACGCTACAAACAAAGAGTCACCTTGCTGCGTTCGTCGTTGCACGTCTGTCCGAGTTCGAAGCTCGTCGGTCCCTTTTCTCCAGCAGTCGGTGTACTCGTTGATGCTATAGTCGCTTTTGCCTTGTTGTCGGCGCGTCGTCTCTTTACCAGTAGGGAGCTCGCTGGTGCTTCGTCGGTGATGAGCTCGTCGGCTCGTCCGCAACGGCGGTCGCCGTAGCTTAGGCCTACCTGCCTAGGCCTAGCGTCGGGACGCGTCCCAACTCCTTCAAGAGTGCTGACGTGGCGTCCCGAGGAGGATCAACCGTGCCGGTCTGCCGCAGAAGGGGGAGCCTCTCTGGGGTGCCTGGTCCTGCCGTGAGAAGCTGCAGCTCGTCCAGGAGCCTCGCCCGAACTTGCCGAGGTCGACGGCCACGCCTTGGACGGCCAACGTCACGGACTCGGCCAGACCCCCAAGTCTCCCGTCGCCAGTGCGGTGCTGGCGATGCAACCTTCCTGGCCCGGAACCACGTCGATAATCCTCAGACTGCGCCGTTCATCCCTCGATTACGGCTCGGCTCACGCGCCTCGAGAGCTCGTGCCGTTCCGAACGCTCCGCTCACATCGTCTTTTTCTTCTTTTGTGGCGCCGCCGGCGTCTTACTCATGACAAGTCTCAACGCTCCAGTCTCAACGCTCCAGTCTCAACGCTCCAGTCTCAACGCTCCAGTCTCAACGCTCCAGTCTCAACACTCCAGTCTCAACACTCCAGTCTCAACACTCCAGTCTCAACACTCCAGTCTCAACGCTCCAGTCTCAACGCTCCAGTCTCAACGCTCCAGTCTCAACACTCCAGTCTCAACACTCCAGTCTCAACACTCCAGTCTCAACACTCCAGTCTCAACACTTCAGTCTCAACACTTCAGTCTCAACACTTCAGTCTTAACACTTCAGTCTTAAAGGGATACGGACACAAAATCTGAAAATTTTACAAAAATGCTGAAAATGAATCCTCAGTGTGTGTTTACACCGAAAAGCAGTAGTCACTTAGCTCATTTTTGAGCCGATGGCTTTATTTTTGGCGTTTTTGTGAATATGCGCCTCGCCGCCCGACCTGCGGAAGTTGGAAGGCGTGACGTCACGACACCCTCGTCTGATAGTCAGTCGGCCGGCCGTGGTCATTCGAAGCGCGCCGCCGCCGCCATCGCAAGCATGGATTCGAGTTCTGGTGCCTCTACCAGCGATGAGTACACGTCTGAAGACGAGGACCATTCCAATTTGGCAAGAAATATTACTGCTTACGGTTACGAGCCTTACGCGTCTAGCGACGAAGAACAGCAGGCGGCCGTGGAAGTGCCGGTCAGGTTTTCGCGAACCGTAGCGCGAAGATTTCACTCTGCACCAGACACTTGTGCAACAATTATTTATTTCCTCTGTAAACTTGCTTTTCAAGAGCGCACGCAGGCGAGGCAGCTGCAGGGTACTTCAGCACTGTGTGGATGACTGTTTATGCCGTCGGTGTGAGCAACTGCTGCGAGGTATCAGTACCTCCGAGATTCTCACGTCCACTTTGCCAGCCACCCGACAGATGACAGCACCTGTTTGGCGTTCTCCCCAGTTTCCCCGCTTTTATCCTGATGCGAAGTAGAGCTGTGTGTGTGTCTGCCCCGCTGCCATGTAGGACCAATCTTGTGAGTCGCGCTCGCGCGCTCTAGCCTTGTATTGTTTTACTATGCTTTGCCAACATTTTTAAAGACAACACTGCCTTCGTGCCCAGCCTCGGGCATCTAGCCCGAGCCTCGCCCTCACACTGCTCAAGAAGGCTGCAAGTGAACGAAAACAGTACCGACATCTCTCCGCCTCCTCTTTTCAAACGCGCCGCTGATCGTTTCTGCCTTGCGTTTTCGTGAGAAGACCGATGGCACAGCGTCAGGCTTTAGGCATTGCCTTTTGAGCGGCATGCCGAGGCTTTTCAGCACAGCCGGGCTGGTCACATAATCATCGTCAATGAAGTGGTCCGCGCAATTGAAGTCATTTTTTAGAGGTTTCCAGGCTGGCCGTGATGACTGACAGGCTGGTATCATAAGTTTATGCACATTCTCGTCTCTGGGAAGTGTGTGCAATGGCGTGTCACGACCCACGATGCTGTTGTAACAGCAATGTCTGGGCATTTCCTTCCGCCGCAACGAACGCGTCAATACCAAGCAACAACCGCGGGATGGCGCATGTAAGATGCACCACATGCGTGGGACGCCAACGGGGATAATGTTTCCGACAGCCCACGTGCGAAGATTGCCGAAAGAGGTTAAACAAACGCTGCAAGGGAGCGACGCCCCCGGAAACGCTGCGACGAGTGTGGCCGACCTTGGCCGTGCGCGCGGGCGGGTGGGTGGGTGTTATGACGTCAAATTTCAGCTTCTGCCGGCGGCCGCTTGGAAGCAAGGTGCAACAGAAAATCGCAAAAAAAAGGCGTTTCTTGTTCTTTGTTTTGAAAGCAGCTTGTTGTATTCGTCATTTTCAACAGTTGAACTTTTCTTCCGACTCAAAAAACCACCCGCCAACTTTTATGTCCGTATCCCTTTAACACGCGAGTCTTAACACGCGAGTCTTAACACGCGAGTCTTAACACGCGAGACTTAACACGTGAGACTTAACACGTGAGACTTAACATGCGAGACTTAACATGCGAGACTTAACATTTGAGTCTTAACATTTGAGTCTTAACATTTGAGTCTTAACACTTGAGTCTTAACACTTGAGTCTTAGCACTTGAGTCTTAACACTTGAGTCTTAACATTTGAGTCTTAACATTTGAGTCTTAACATTTGTCTCAACGCTTGTGGTGCAAAAAGTAAGTGAAAGAAATAAGGAATGGACAGAAAGAGCACCAGCTTGCAACTAATTTTAGTTCGTGAAAGCATGACCTTACACTGTGGCCTAAGTTTACTTGGAAGTCAGAAAAAAGTAAAGTTCAGTTGGAAGTCAGCGCTAGTCTCCATCGTGCCTTTCATCCTTTGTCTGCGGTTGCACCGTGCACATCATGTCTTGCACTGTGATCGTGATCTTACACTGTGAAAGTGATCTTGCACTTCTCCTTGACTTGTTGCTCGCCTTTACATAACGCAACATACGCAACATACTTATAACGCAACATACTTTCCCAGGCTCACTAATGACCAAAATATCCCAATGATCATGATGGGAGTGAATGATTGTGGCACAAAAGTTAAGTGAAAGAGAGAAGAAACAAATAGAAAAAGCAACACTTCGCCACTAATTTTACATGACGAACATGCTGGAACCTCGCTGATAGGATTCTGCATAATACGTTTTTTTGGGATGATAAGTTTTTTTCTTTCTTTTCACGATTATACAATTTGGTTGAATCAGTGATGCTACTGCGGACTTATGATTTGGAGCAATTTTTGGAGCATCAGAAATTTCATTTTGGAGCACTTTGGAGCAGGCAATTTGGCATTTTGGAGCAGCTTGGAGCAGCTGATTTTTCACATCCTGAAGTATTTCGAAAAGCGAGTTGCAATTTACATTCAATTACCTAAATAATTCTTATGTTCTCACGAGAAGCTTCGTAAACATTTCCATCTATTGCAGATCTCGTGGAGAACAAAATGCACTTGTGTGCATGCGACACACACAGACACAAATTGATATCATTTCATATATTGCTAGTTTTCCCAGATGTCATCGGTAACATCCAGAAACAGAAATCATGGACACATTGGCGGCACGCAGTTATTATAACCACGTCATGCTGCGCTTCAAACAAGCTACTAGCTGCGTTTCCGGAGTAGATAACGTCCGCCGATGAATCTCCAATTAACCTTGAAGCCGCGAGCCTCGGCAGAAACCGCACTTTGCCGTTGAGCCGCCTTGCAAGGCAGACGCTGCGTCGGCGCCGTGCGTGGCACTACTAAAGTCACTGGAACCTGGAACTTTGAAAGTACCGCAACCGCCGGAGCGAGCGCAGGCAACACTGCGCGGAAAAGACGAGCAGCTCTTCCTCGGGTTTGCTAGGCTTGCTACAGTGAAGAACAGCACGATGGCTGCCGCAGTGGGCCCTGTGAAATCTACAACCAAAACCGCATTTCGTTTAGCTAGATACGATGTAAATTACAAGTACAGTAGCCGACGGATTTTTCGGACTACAAAAATTCGGACTTGTTGGATATTCCGGACTTCATAGATGTACCGGCAGGATTCCCATAGAGCTAATGCATTTTCGCGAGCGATTTTTCGGATGAATCTAGGAGCCAATGTTCGATTTTCCGAACTAAATCGCTCGCTCCGAGCCACGCTACCCGATCTTGGAGGCCGCCATGTTGGATTGATTTTCCGCTGGCTTGGCTTCCAGTGCCCCCCTGTATAGCCTTCAAGATCAGTAGACGCACGCTATCCCCTCGTCTCCGAGGCCATGCCCGCTCTTCCTTGGCCAACAAAACGTTCTAAAAAGCTGGCCTTGTTTTTTTTTTTCGGTCCGTACGCTGTGTGCGGGTGAAAGCTTGCGAGGGTCAGCCAGAAACCGCAATTTATTCTCCCAAACGCGTGAGAGGAAGGCGGCCGGAGGTGCGCGGGACTTCGTTCGCTCGCGGGGCACGGGGAGAAGGCGGCGGAGACGGTGGGGAGTTGCATTTTGCTCTTGCGGCCGCCGACAGAGCTGCCGCACAGGCACCGTATCTTGAAAGCGATCTGCTATGTGGCCGAAGTGTGCGCCCGCGATCAGCGATGGGTACAAAGGGCGTGCGCCGAGTGCCACTAGCTTCGTATGCGCTGTTTTTTTTTTCTGTTTTTTTTTCGACGTTCGCGTTGAAGCGAGAGAATAGACAGCTTCGCGCGAAGGTCAATATGCCCGCAGTCATCGAGCGAGATGTGTGCATGTAACATGTGCGCGCGTGACACCGTGCTTATTTAGTTAGTGAGCGCATATTTACAACTTTATACGGCCGATAAAACTAACATCCTTACTTCATATCGCTGTCTATTAATTGGCTATTGCAATCGATGCTCCGCCTTTTGGGCGAAAGTGCGACATTTTTCTTAAGCCACCCTAAGCCTCATAATTTGTTTTCTCTTGGGGGGGGGGGGGAGGGGGCGAGTTTTTTGGACTGTTCGGTTTTTCGGACTGCTCGATTTTTCAGTCCCCGCGAAGTCCGCAAAATCTGTCGGCTACTGCACTCGGAAAGTGAAGCATTCAACTGTGCGCCACCTGTTCTAAATGCAAAGCGATCCCGATGCTCATGTGTCACACAAGATTTTTTTTTTTCGGATGACTAGGTATCAAGCGCTGCCACAAAATCGTTTATACGCGTGGATATTATCGCTTTCTAACGTGGCTACTGATTTAACCGCGCACGAAATGTTTCATACAGATCTATTTCTACGAAAATAAACGGTCCCTGACTACACTACAAGAAAAGGGATGCTAAAACAGAATTAACCAGGTCATGTTCGTGTTGTTTTAAACAACACACGAGAAAATCTAAATTAATTTCAACATTGACAGGTCGATCGATCTTTATTGCAGTGGTTTTCCTCACTACACTTTGTTATTTTTTACACAGCCGCCCGTATTCCGTCGCTCGTTCGAGCCACATTTTGCTCGGTTCTGCATATTTCTGAGCATCCCCTCGCTTTGTTTACTCAAGGCAAACCGCAGTCTTCAAAGCAAATGCGCGAAGAAGCTTTTCCATCACATTATGGCATTTAGGGAGTTCGATGAACTACCGCAAGGAGCTTCTCAGCTTTGCGATATCAACAAGTTCACCAAGTGGGAGTGAACTTGTCGCTCCTTATCCGGTGCAGCCAGAGATAGCACGGCGCTTGCTGTCGCTCTTTCCACTGAACTGGTATCGCGAAAAGGTCTTTCCCGGACTCCCGGCGGTTGCTGCACCCCGAACGTGCTGCACCCTGGGCATTTCCTTTCGTTTTAAGTCTACGAAAGTATACATATACACTAAATTATACAAGATGCAAAATCTGACCTCGTTGATGACTCGTACGCGCGGCATGTGCAAGCGATGTCTGTCTGCTTATCTCCTGCGGCGCGGCTTAGATCCGCCATCTATAGTGGAAAGTGATCATCTGACGGCAACTGACCAATCGGCGGCGCGGCGGCTGAGGAGAAACGGGCTGCGGCACTTTCCAGGTTCCAGTGACCTTAATTGGGACGTACGCGCTACAGCTTTCTCGTCTCCTGTTTGCAGCTTAAGTTGCAACTAAGGCTCGCCCTATCGTCGCGTTTGAACGTTTTAATTCCCCGGTGGTGCAATTGGCAATAGACGCCGTCAAATTCGAGACTGTTTGGCGCAGTTAGGCGCAATTTTCGTCGATTGTATCAGCATGGCGCAGTAAATCCCAATTGGCGCACTTTGGTGCAGTTGGCGCAGGAGTGGAATCACTGTTGATAATACGTTGGATGATACGATTTTTGGATGATATGCTTTATTTTCCAGTTCCAGTAAAGATCGCATCAAGGAGATTCCACCTATAAACTGCTTTGATGCGCAGATCCAGTGAAAGCACCAAAATAATACAGTGTAGACAGCTTATAACGTAAGTCCGCCGGAGTCGCAAATATACGCACTGTAAGCGGTACCGCACTATAACCAAGCAACAATTTTCAAGGCCCACCCATATGCAAAACATGCGCACTGAGCCGCCACGCGTGTGCGACAGTCGAGGAATGCGGGTAGAACGTTTGCATTCAATTTACAGTAGAATCTCGTTAATTTAAAATAATTCACGCCGCGGCGGCCACCAA
>NC_051162.1:51805970-51830929 GCF_013339745.2 Dermacentor silvarum
CAAAAGAAGGCAGAGCTCAGTGGCAGGATACGCTTTTACCAGTTATGAACACACGTGTTCAACAGCGCCATAGAAAAACATGACCACAGAATGACACTACGAAAGCTTGGTTGTAGTGTCATTTCGTGTTCACGCTTTTCTGTGGCGCTGTTTAAAAGAAATGAACCCTTACCAACTTACCCAACCATCAGTTTTACTTATTGTATTGTCATGGCATGAGAGCCAGTACAGCATTTTCATGGGGCCCGTACCACACCTATTGTACAGTCATGAGCAAAAGTTTAGAGATGACGGCATAAGCAAAAAAATTCATTTCTTCTTGCACAGCCGTGCAACGTGAAATTGTGTTAATGCAAGACATTACTCGAGCAGCCCCACGTAGACAGTACCACTTGACTTCAGCCTTTATTCCTAGGCTGCGAAGAAAAATTTTTTTTGCGGCACCTCTGGTCCCCAAACTTTTGCTCTCGACTGTACATTTACTCTTTTTCTCTCTTGTACAAGCTCTGTCCTAGCTAGAAGTGACATTTATGACACCTTGCCTCACTGACCTATCACTTTATCTTGACCAAACTCTTGTCTTTGGCACCTTTTTCAAGGAATCCTGAGGTGCCGGGCCAGTAATCCTCAGTTAGGTAGGTAGGCCTCTCTATGTAATAATGAGCTGCCTCCACAACACATAGATCATGTGAGAGACTCATACACACTACAGTCAAACCTGTTTATAACGAACTGGATAGTTCCGTGGAAAGTGGGTGTATATCAGTAGTTCATTATATAAGAACTCGCCCTTAAAAATGATCCAAATTAACAGCAGTGAAGCTGCCGTCAGCAGTTACAATTTGAGAGCCCTTTGGTCCAAAAACCAGATTTTCAGAGTCATTTTTGTTTCCCGGTGCATTCCTACACCTAGCTGCAAAGTTCCGTTAGAAACATCTGTCTAAAGAACGAAATGCGGCGTCATGTAGCCCTTTCAAAACGGTGCCCGGTTCTGATCCCCTGTCACTTCGAAACTGCAAGTGCAGCCGCCATTTTTTATTCGGGAGCTTGTGATCTATTTTACTACCAGCGGGACATGACTGTATCAGGGGTGAAAGCGGGCTTAAGCCTTTTGGAGCAGCTCAGGGAGCTGGAATAATGCTGTTTTGAGGCAGTGCAAGTCTGTTTTGGAGCAAATTTTTAGAGTCAAATTTCATTGTTAATTGCAATTTTTTATTTCTGGTAAACACAAAAAACAAAAATTCGAATGGCTTTTACTCAACATTCAATACTGAACCGATACATCATCGACACATTTTTAAAAAATACCGTATTTATTAGAATCTAGGCCGACAGTTTTTTTTCAAATAATCATATACGACACTCTAGGGTTGGCTTAGATTCGACGATATTGAAAAACGCGCCAGCTTTTAGCTCAAACTGATAAATATGATGCATAGTTAGCACCATCTAGAAAAGTCAGTATCACAGGCACTACTAGCCGCGCCAGTAGCAAACTGAAGTACACGAGCGACATTGCCATTTTGACCTGTGTCGTATCAGTAGTATCGGTATGGTGTAGCATCGGTGTGTGGCGTGGCGTTATCGTAATGGCACCAAACAGGCGATGCCACTATAGTGCCGCTTTCTAACGAACAGTTGTGCTAGCCGCAGAGGCATCATCTAACGTTCAAGCCGGGCAGGACTTCAGCATCGATGAGAAAAACGTCTCCCATTGGAGGAGGCAACGGAATATGCTTTCTGCTTGCACTGCAAGGAGGATGACTTTACCCAGGAACTTTGATAGTGCACTCCTTCAAAAAGTGCAGCATCTCTAATGCGCTTGATAAGGAAGATAGAAACAAGGCTAAGCAGCGATGATGACGTAGAATGAGCTCGGCACGTTCATATTCAATAAATGCCGTTTTCATTTTGTGAACCGTGTCCTCGCTTTTTTGTTCGGCCTACATTGAAGTTTTTTTGTTTTTTTCTGGCTTCGGACTTTGGGGGGTCGGCTTAGAATCGGAGTCGGCCTAGATTAAATACGGTATGTTCCCCGCATTAAAACATCCCAGCTGACAGAGCAATAACTAAGAGAAAACTATCGATATCCAATGCATGAATAGCTAAACCTGACTAGACTGTAAGAGTGCCCTTTGCAACATTGTATGGCGGCAGCATGTGGTGCAGCGTTCTCGCCGACTCGGGCTGCGTCGACAGGAACGCTTGAGTGGCCATTGTTCCCAAGGTGAAAAGACATACATGGTCATTCCAAATCGTTGAACAGTCTTTGCAGCACATGGTGCCGCAAAGACAATTGCACAAAAACGAGAGTGACGCCCGTTGTGGCATCCGACATCGTACTAGCCCACACCCCGCGCCATGCTGTTTAAGCTGTACGCAGCACGCCTCCACCCTGGAGATGTGCTTTGAGAACACATGAACTGCTTCGCGGCTTCCGAAATCCGTGCAATGCAGTTACTCGCTTATCTCGAAGGCGTATCAATGTCGCAGTTGGACTGAAGTGGGGCGCGCGCTGCCGTGCGCCCAGTTTCGTTACACTTACATGCTTTCACACTTCGTGAGTGTCCTTTTTACCATGACCGGGTTTCAAACGTTCATTGTAGCTGTACAGCGTTTTAAAAAATGTTCGTTATATCTGGAAGCAGTTTCCATAGGGAGGGTCGGTAATAGTAAGAGCACTGAAATGTGGTCGTTATGGCTGATATGTCGTTATATCTGGGATCGTTATAAGTGGATTCAACTGTACATGTAACTTACATGCATGTGACCAAGAGACTGACACTGACTAAGTGGTCTGCATGCCAAGGCATATACCTTATGAAGAAGTTCATCTTCTCTGGTGAGGCCAGGTTTTCATGCAGCAGCATACCCGCCTGAGGGAAAGAACAAAAGATAAGGAAAGCAACAACAGCAATGTCAATTTACGAAGAGTCCTCGGAATGATCATCAAATGATGTGCAGCCTCCGAAAGGTTGCACAAAAGCCGCCAAGGCTATCTGGTCTGCCGAGTGGGCCAGTGCTTGTGTCAAGAGGAAGAAATTAACTGGATCCTCTGAGTGGCACGTGTTGGTGTCATAAGCATTGCATCAGCCAGCCCCCCCCCCCCCCCCCCCCATCCGAGTACACTGACTACTAGGACTAGATCTCAACACTTGAGTCCCAACAGCCGAGTCCCAACACCTGAGCCTTAACACCTGAGCCTTAACACCTGAGCCTTAAAACCTGAGCCTTAAAACCTGAGCCTTAACACCTGAGCCTTAACACCTGAGCCTTAACACTTCAGTCTTAAAGGGATACGGACACAAAATCTGAAAATTTAACAAAAATGCTGAAAATGAATCCTCAGTGTGTGTTTACACCGAAAAGCAGTAGTCACTTAGCTCATTTTTGAGCCGATGGCTTTATTTTTGGCGTTTTTGTGAATATGCGCCTCGCCGCCCGACCTGCAGAAGTTGGAATGCGTGACGTCACGACACCCTCGTCTGATAGCCAGTCGGCCGGCCGTGGTCATTCGAAGCGCGCCGCCGCCGCCATCGCAAGCATGAATTCGAGTTCTGGTGCCTCTACCAGCGATGAGTACACGTCTGAAGACGAGGACCATTCCAATTTGGCAAGAAATATTACTGCTTACGGTTACGAGCCTTACGCGTCTAGCGACGAAGAACAGCAGGCGGCCGTGGAAGTGCCGGTCAGGTTTTCGCGAACCGTAGCGCGAAGATTTCACTCTGCACCAGACACTTGTGCAACAATTATTTATTTCCTCTGTAAACTTGCTTTTTCAAGAGCGCACGCAGGCGAGGCAGCTGCAGGGTACTTCAGCACTGTGTGGATGACTGTTTATGCCGTCGGTGTGAGCAACTGCTGCGAGGTATCAGTACCTCCGAGATTCTCACGTCCACTTTGCCAGCCACCCGACAGATGACAGCACCTGTTTGGCGTTCTCCCCAGTTTCCCCGCTTTTATCCTGATGCGAAGTAGAGCTGTGTGTGTGTCTGCCCCGCTGCCACGTAGGACCGATCTTGTGAGTCGCGCTCGCGCGCTCTAGCCTTGTATTGTTTTACTATGCTTTGCCAACATTTTTAAAGACAACACTGCCTTCATGCCCAGCCTCGGGCATCTAGCCCCAGCCTCGCCCTCACACTGCTCAAGAAGGCTGCAAGTGAACGAAAACAGTACCGACATCTCTCCGCCTCCTCTTTTCAAACGCGCCGCTGATCGTTTCTGCCTTGCGTTTTCGTGAGAAGACCGATGGCACAGCGTCAGGCTTTAGGCATTGCCTTTTGAGCGGCATGCCGAGGCTTTTCAGCACAGCTGGGCTGGTCACATAATCATCGTCAACGAAGTGGTCCGCGCAATTGAAGTCATTTTTTAGAGGTTTCCAGGCTGGCCGTGATGACTGACAGGCTGGTATCATAAGTTTATGCACATTCTCGTCTCTGGGAAGTGTGTGCAATGGCGTGTCACGACCAACGATGCTGTTGTAACAGCAATGTCTGGGCATTTCCTTCCGCCGCGACGAACGCGTCAATACCAAGCAACAACCGTGGGATGGCGCATGTAAGATGCACCACATGCGTGGGACGCCAACGGGGATAATGTTTCCGACAGCCCACGTGCGAAGATTGCCGAAAGAGGTTAAACAAACGCTGCAAGGGACCGACGCCCATAATGTTTCCGACAGCCCACGTGCGAAGATTGCCGAAAGAGGTTAAACAAACGCTGCAAGTGACCGACGCCCCCGGAAACGCTGCGACGACTGTGGCCGACCTTGGCCGTGCGCGCACGCGGGTGGGTGGGTGTTATGACGTCAAATTTCAGCTTCTGCCGGCGGCCGCTTGGAAGCAAGGTGCAACAGAAAATCGCAAAAAAAAGGCGTTTCTTGTTCTTTGTTTTGAAAGCAGCTTGTTGTATTCGTCATTTTCAACAGTTGAACTTTTCTTCCGACTCAAAAAACCACTGGCCAACTTTTGTGTCCGTATCCCTTTAACACGCGAGTCTTAACATGCGAGTCTTAACATGCGAGTTTTAAACGCGAGTCTTGACACGCGAGTCTTAACACGCGAGACTTAACATTTGAGTCTTAACATTTGAGTCTTAACACTTGAGTCTTAACACTTGAGTCTTAACACTTGAGTCTTAACACTTGAGTCTTAACACTTGAGTCTTAACACTTGAGTCTTAACACTTGAGTCTTAACACTTGAGTCTTAACACTTGAGTCTTAACATTTGTCTCAATGCTTGTGGTGCAAAAAGTAAGTGAAAGAAATAAGGAATGGACAGAAAGAGCACCAGCTTGCAACTAATTTTAGTTCGTGAAAGCATGACCTTACACTGTGGCCTAAGTTTACTTGGAAGTCAGAAAAATGGAAGTCAGCGCTAGTCTCCATCGTGCCTTTCATCCTTTGTCTGCGGTTGCATCGTGCACATCATGTCTTGCACTGTGATCGTGATCTTACACTGTGAAAGTGATCTTGCACTTCTCCTTGACTTGTTGCTCGCCTTTACAGTCCCTTAAATTTGTATAACGCAACATACTTTCCCAGGCTCACTAATGACCAAAATATCCCAATGATCATGATGGGAGTGAATGATTGTGGCACAAAAGTTAAGTGAAAGAGAGAAGAAACAAATAGAAAAAGCAACACTTCGCCACTAATTTTACATGACGAACATGCCGGAACCTCGCTGATAGGATTCTGCATAATACGCTTTTTGGGATGATAAGTTTTTTTCTTTCTTTTCACGATTATACAATTTGGTTGAATCAGTGATGCTACTGCGGACTTATGATTTGGAGCAATTTTTGGAGCATCAGAAATTTCATTTTGGAGCACTTTGGAGCAGGCAATTTGGCATTTTGGAGCAGCTTGGAGCAGCTGATTTTTCACATCCTGAAGTATTCCGAAAAAGCGAGTTGCAATTTACATTCAATTACCTAAATAATTCTTATGTTCTCACGAGAAGCTTCGTAAACATTTCCATCTATTGCAGATCTCGTGGAGAACAAAATGCACTTGTGTGCATGCGACACACACAGACACAAATTGATATCATTTCATATATTGCTAGTTTTCCCAGATGTCATCGGTAATATCCAGAAACAGAAATCATGGACACATTGGCGGCACGCAGTTATTATAACCACGTCATGCTGCGCTTCAAACAAGCTACTAGCTGCGTTTCCGGATTAGATAACGTCCGCCGATGAATCGCCAATTAACCTTGAAGCCGCGAGCCTCGGCAGAAACCGCACTTTGCCGTCGAGCCGCCTTGCAAGGCAGACGCTGCGTCGGCGCCGTGCGTGGCACTACTAAAGTCACTGGAACCTGGAACTTTGAAAGTACCGCAACCGCCGGAGCGAGCGCAGGCAACACTGCGCGGAAAAGACGAGCAGCTCTTCCTCGGGTTTGCTAGGCTTGCTACAGTGAAGAACAGCACGATGGCTGCCGCAGTGGGCCCTGTGAAATCTACAACCAAAACCGCATTTTGTTTAGCTAGATACGATGTAAATTACAAGTACAGTAGCCGACGAATTTTTCGGACTCCAAAAATTCGGACTTGTTGGATATTCCGTACTTCATAGATGTACTGGCAGGATTCCCATAGAGCTAATGCATTTTCGCGAGCGATTTTTCGGATGAATCTAGGAGCCAATGTTCGATTTTCCGAACTAAATCGCTCGCTCTGAGCCACGCTACCCGATCTTGGAGGCCGCCATGTTGGATTGATTTTCCGCTGGCTTGGCTTCCAGTGCCCCCTGTATAGCCTTCAAGATCAGTAGACGCACGCTATCCCCTCGTCTCCGAGGCCATGCCCGCTCTTCCTTGGCCGACAAAACGTTCTAAAAAGCTGGCCTTGCTTTTTCTTTTTTTTTTCGGTCCGTACGCTGTGTGCGGGTGAAAGCTTGTGAGGGTCAGCCAGAAACCGCAATTTATTCTCACGCACGCGTGAGAGGAAGGCGGCCGGCGGCGCGCGGGACTTCGTTCGCTCGCGGGGCACGGGGAGAAACGGCGGAGACGGTGGGGAGTTGCATTCTGCTCTTGCGGCCGCCGACAAAGCTGCCGCACAGGCACCGTATCTTGAAAGCGATCTGCTATGTGGCCGAAGTGTGCGCCCGCGATCTGCGATGGGTACAAAGGGCGTGCGCCGAGTGCCACTAGCTTCGTATGCGCCGTTTTTTTTTTTTTTCGACGTTCGCGTTGAAGCGAGAGAATAGACAGCTTCGCGCGAAGGTCAATATGCCCGCA
The DNA here is from genome assembly GCF_013339745.2 of Dermacentor silvarum. NCBI lineage: Eukaryota > Metazoa > Arthropoda > Arachnida > Ixodida > Ixodidae > Dermacentor > Dermacentor silvarum. The sequence goes on from NC_051162.1 coordinate 51,813,222, forward strand.
GTCATCGAGCGAGATGTGTGCATGTAACATGTGCGCGCGTGACACCGTGCTTATTTAGTTAGTAAGCGCATATTTACAACTTTATACGGCCGATAAAACTAACATCCTTACTTCATATCGATGTCTATTAATTGGCTATTGCAATCGATGCTCCGCCTTTTGGGCGAAAGTGCGACATTTTTCTTAAGCCACCCTAAGCCTCATAATTTGTTTTCTCTTGGGGGGGGGGGGGGGGGGGGAGTTTTTTGGACTGTTCGGTTTTTCGGACTGCTCGATTTTTCAGTCCCCGCGAAGTCCGGAAAATCGGTCGGCTACTGCACTCGGAAAGTGAAGCATTCAACTGTGCGCCACCTGTTCTAAACGCAAAGCGATCCCGATGCTCGTGTGTCACACAAGATTTTTTTTTTCGGATGACTAGGTATCAAGCGCTGCCACAAAATCGTTTATACGCGTGGATATTATCGCTTTCTAACGTGGCTACTGATTTAACCGCGCACGAAATGTTTCATACAGATCTATTTCTACGAAAATAAACGGTCCCTGACTACACTACAAGAAAAGGGATGCTAAAACAGAATTAACCAGGTCATGTTCGTGTTGTTTTAAACAACACACGAGAAAATCTAAATTTAAATTTCAACATTGACAGGTCGATCGATCTTTATTGCAGTGGTTTTCTCACTACACTTTGTTATTTTTGACACAGCCGCCCGTATTCCGTCGCTCGTCGAGCCACATTTTGCTCGGTTCTGCATATTTCTGAGCATCCCCTCGCTTTGTTTACTCAAGGCAAACCGCAGTCTTCAAAGCAAATGCGCGAAGAAGCTTTTCCATCACATTATGGCATGGAGTTCGATGAACTACCGCAAGGAGCTTCTCAGCTTTGCGATATCAACAAGTTCACCAAGTGGGAGTGAACTTGTCGCTCCTTATCCGGTAGCACGGCGCTTGCTGTCGCTCTTTCCGCTTAACTGGTATCGCGAAAAGGTCTTTCCCGGACTCCCGGCGGTTGCTGCACCCGAACGTGCTGCACCCGGGCATTTCCTTTCGTTTTAAGTCTACGAAAGTATACATATACACTAAATTATACAAGATGCAAAATCTGACCTCGTTGATGACTCGTACGCGCGGCATGTGCAAGCGATGTCTGTCTGCTTATCTCCTGCGGCGCGGCTTAGATCCGCCATCTATAGTGGAAAGTGATCATCTGACGGCAACTGACCAATCGGCGGCGCGGCGGCTAAGAGAAACGGGCTGCGGCACTTTCCAGGTTCCAGTGACCTTAATTGGGACGTACGCGCTACAGCTTTCTCGTCTCCTGTTTGCAGCTTAAGTTGCAACTAAGGCTCGCCCTATCGTCGCGTTGAACGTTTTAATTCCCCGGTGGTGCAATTGGCAATAGACGCCGTCAAATTCGAGACTGTTTGGCGCAGTTAGGCGCAATTTTCGTCGATTGTATCAGCATGGCGCAGTAAATCCCAATTGGCGCACTTTGGTGCAGTTGGCGCAGGAGTGGAATCACTGTTGAATAATACGTTGGATGATACGATTTTTGGATGATATGCTTTATTTTCCAGTTCCAGTAAAGATCGCATCAAGGAGATTCCACTCTATAAACTGCTTTGATGCGCAGATCCAGTGAAAGCACCAAAATTAATACAGTGTAGACAGCTTATAACGTAAGTCGCCGGAGTCGCAAATATACGCACTGTAAGCGGTACCGCACTATAACCAAAGCAACAATTTTCAAGGCCCACCCATATGCAAAACATGCGCACTGAGCCGCCACGCGTGTGCGACAGTCGAGGAATGCGGGTAGAACGTTTGCATTCAATTTACAGTAGAATCTCGTTAATTTAAAATAATTCACGCCGCGGCGCCTCCAAACGACATTGCTCCGGCACCACCATAGAGTAAAAGCTTAGGAGAGACCCCTCAATGTCGCACGCAAACAAAAAAAAAAAAGAAAAAAAAAACAACGTGGCAGAAATTTCACCCTCTCTCAAATGGCAAGATCGCCGATTCTGTGTTGCACTGGAACATGTGTGTACATGCCGACGTCTCAGCCACGCTACCGTAGCCACGCGTAGAAAATGGCAGTGAACCCTTCTTCTTTATGCTTCCTTTACTTTCTAGTCACGTGTTGACCTTCTTGCACGCTGCGGCTACGGCGCAGAGGGAAGCAGCGGCGCTGTCCCAGGCCGGCCAACGAAACTGCCCAAGCCGGCAAACGCCCGCTTCCTGATAACGGCAGAAAATGAAACTTCGGGGAGCTGGCGCCGGGCCAGCTGAAGCGGTGGCACCTGCACGGCGGTGGGTGCGCACGGTGACAGTCGAAAGTGGGGGAGGGCGAGGGGAGCCACCGAAGCGGCGGAGTTGCCGAGGCGAAATCCGCTTCCCTGCCGCCCTCGCTCCTCAATATCCACGGTCTCCGCGTGCGCCCTTGGCCGTGCTGTGCCGGCGCCGCCCGCTCCTTGAAGAAGTTTCGTTTACTGCCATTATCGTGAAGCGAGCGTTGGCCGGCGTTGGCAGTTTCGTGGCCCTCGCTCTCCATGCACGCTGTGATATTTCACGACTCGCACTCAAAATTCTGGTCCCAGCCTCACTGGCTGTTCGTTCGCACCACGTGCCCTATCTCCTCCACTTCATCTCTCTTTCTTCCTCGAGCACCTTGGAGCGCCCGTTTGAGCGGAGCGTTCGCCGTCTCCGCTCACTTCCGTACTCCCAGGTAGCCGCACTGTAACCAGTATTTCGTTTCACGCAACTGCACTATAAGCGATACGTGTATACATGGAGCGCTATGGGAAAATTAACGGGAGTCTGAAAAGACCGCACTATATCCGGTCCTGCACTACAAGCGGTTACGTTATAAGTGGACTATACTGTATCTGCAACCCAACACACTATGAAACAGAAGGAATGTTTATACATGTAACCCCTCTTCTTCACTAAATATGCGTCCGTAAGCTTCAGTACCGTTGTATCATGGCTTCTGAGCATACAAATGCCCTCTAAAACAGCAGTACATGGCCACACAAACCACAGTGGAAAGGCAGGTGCGAGCCAGTTTTATGTTCAATAGGTACCTTGTATAAGAACTGGTCGGCTGGGTAGTGCCCAGCCAGAAGAACCTCCAGGGCCCCAGCTGCCGCCTGCCACCGATACTGGCAGCATAGGCGCTGCACCAGGCCTGCCAGGAAGCGGGCACGCCGGTTGACTGGTCGCCATTCCTCCACTGCATGGTACAACAGGAAGGAGCCAAAATAGTGATTTCAGATCCATTAGGCACTTAAGCAAGTAATGCTGCCACCTTCCATACAAGTTATTGCCCTTTCTTCAAAAGTATACAATTAGTGCTTCTGTCAGTACTAAACTATGGGGCCGAAACTTGGAGTATAACAAAGATGCTTGAAAAGAAGTGAAAGAGACTGCACAAGGACTGATGGAACGAAAAATGTTAGCCGTAACATTAACCTTTAAGGCGCTGTGTACACAATTGTGTAGACCAAGATAGTGCACCAACAGCAAAGGCCTTGATGAAAGTAATTATATTAAAAACATGTTGCCTACATCTTGAAACACTTCTGATTGGAATAGTGCTGCAGATTTCAAAATAAAAGGTGCGCAATGTTTCAGTAATACGAGTGGAAAGGTCCTCCTTCGGTTGGGTGTTTTTGCTCGGTGTCTGTATGCTGTTGTACGTAGCAGGTTCACTTCTTTCATTTTCCCCCCCCCCCACCAATGTTTTGCACCAGGTGTTATTTTCAATGGTTGGATAGGTGCTTTTGAAGCCTACTGGACATGGAATAGTTAATATTACAGCGAAGCTGTTAAGGGCTAGGTTCCGCAGGATCGTGCTCGCATGTAGAAAAAACGATCATCATCAGCATTTGCTCGAGCATTGTCTTTTTGAGCGCATAGCCCCTCCTCTCTCCCGGCCGGCTGAGCCCCCACTATCTCTTTTCTCTTGCGCCAGTCGACCTTCTTTGCCGCTTCCCCCCTGAGTAGAGTTGGGCCCGGCTGCTAGGCTAATGCGGCAAGCCTGCTGGAAGCTGTGCCCGACTAGAGTTGAGCCCTGCTGGGAGGCTAGCGAGGCTAGGCCGGCGACGCTCCTTTTTTGCTGGATAGATGGATGAATGCTACGAGCATCCCCTTCGAAACGAGGTGGTGGGTTGCGCCACCAAGCGTCCTTCCGCCTCGGCACCACCTCGTGGAGTCGTATGAAAATGCCGGATTGGGGGCATATCAAACTCGGGATTGTAAAAAGGTGTGCGTTATACCGCGGTTTTTGCCGTATCTTACGATTGCTTCTTCATTACGTGACATAGAACACCCTGGCCACGTGAGCACTTGTGTGCGCGCCGCAATAGGCGTAGCCATCTTAAATAAAATGCTTTGACAGTACGGTGATCGCGACTGTGTATACGTTCCCCCTGCAACGCCTATGAAAGACATCGAAACGTTCATGATAGACATGTTCGGTTGGGTGATGCCCAACGACGATACGCCCATTCTCATCTTGGGGGCAATATTCACTATAGCAGGCCCACCATAGCCACAGCTTCGCTGGCTTCCATCTTCACAGTAGTGGAAGGGCTCTGAATTTTTAACAGCGAAGCTGTTTAAGCCAGCAGTAATTTGTGGTGTGTAGCAAGAGACTACCAAGAAATAAAATAAAATAAACTTTCCTGCCGAGGCGGGATTCGAACCCCCGTACCCCCGCTGCCAAGGCAAGCGTTGTAACCACTAGGCTATACAGCTACGCTTTCAGAGTATGCATTTATGCGAACCATATGATTGCGTTCGAGTGTCGTCGTCTTCGTGCACAGCTGGCGCGTTCGTACACTCGTGCTCTGCGAAGTGAAGAGGTTTTGCACGCTATGAGAGACAGACGCATTCACAGAGTGGGTCTCTTGGAACGCAGTGTCAGTGTTGCAAGCTGCGCTATGCAACGGCCAGTGACGGAGGTAAGTCCGAGACACGTGAAAAGAAATTATTATCTTGAGTAATAAGATGAAAAGTTTGCACGCACTTCCGGAAAATGCTGGGCTACGATAGCCTAGCTTCGCTGTTTGAAGTGTTGCACAGCCGAGTGCAAGGCTAAGGGGTTTTTTTTTTTTTCAACAAGGTTATAATCAACGCTGCATACACACCACACATATGCACTTCCCAAATGGCTCGAAGTCAAAGAAGCTACGACTGCAAACTTTTATAACTGATGCAAACAATGTCAGGAATCATGCAGAGAATACAGTAAAACCTCGATAATTCGAACTCGGTTAATTCGAAATTTCGGTTAATTCGAAGAATTTGAGCGGTCCCGTCATTCTCAATGCAAATTCTACTGGATAATTTGAATGGCCCGCGCGGCTCTATTCGGATAATTCGAAGTTTCCGGCTAGTAGCAACGTGCGGCGGTTAGGTTAGGGCGTTCCGTACAGTCGCCAACCGATTTTTCGAGCTCGTGGGGACTGAAAAATAAACCGGAAAACTCGTTCTGCCGAAAAAAAAAAGTTATTAGTGCGGCTTAAAAAAATCTCTAATAATGCCCTGCCTCATACTACGCTTGGAGGGGATCGCCTTGCTTGGAATTGCGCAGCAATGACATCGTCTCCGTGTACAGTCGACACGAACGTCACCGCGTTGGCGATCTCCGCCAACGGAGTTCGCCATGGTGATCCAAGAAACGAGCTTCGCACCGCTTAGCTCTCGCGAAGGTACAGGAGGTAGCGCCGATCACTGAGACATGGGTCTCCGAGACACCTGCTCAGTGTACACGCCACGTTAAAAATAGCAACCGAAACTTGAGAGAAAAAAAACTCACAGAATTAACACGCGTGGTGTCAGTGCGCACGAGCGAAGCGAGCGATGGTTCGTGCGGTCTATCGCTTCAACGGAAACTGAGCGGCGAGAGCACAGCGCATACAAAAGGTCAGAGCCGTCTGGAGATCGCTTTCAAGCTTTCAAGATACGGTGCGCACGAGAAACCGCTCCAGCGCTAAGTACGCAGTTGTTAGAAGAGTAGAAGTCGCCCCCCCCCCTCCCTCCCTCCCATACCCCCACGGTCTTTCGCAAGAGGGAGTAAGTCGCGTTTACGCTCCGCCGCGCGTTCGCTCTCCATGAAAGCGCGCGTCCCCCGCGCCCTGTCACTCGCACATACGGCGGGCGCGCGGCGATGATTTTATCGCCCTTGGACTTTGTATGGATCCTCAGGGTGGCAACACCGACGGCGAAAATCACCGCAGCCGTGGCCTAGTGGTAGAACGCCCGCCTCGGCTGCGGGAGGCTGTGGGTTCGATTCCCACCGCCGCCAGGCACCCACTGGTTCAAAAGGGTACAAGCATACCCCGCCCTGGCGTTCGGCTTCCTTCAGGGGTGATACGCTTGGGAAAGGAGCCTGCACCCTGAATTCCCGTCGAAACCAACATGAGCACGGAAAAAGTGGTGGTGTCTGGGCCGCTCCCATGGCGGTCATTTCCCATGTGGCGCCCCAAGCACCTATTGAGGTGGGAGCACCTTCGGGTTGAGGTCAAACACCCCTTTCCAAGCGTTCAGGTCCCATAATGGCCGAGCACCAGGCCGGGAGCGCGCTTGTACCTATTTTACCGGTAGGTACCCGGCGGCAGCACTTGCCTCCCACAGCCGCGGCAGATGCTCGTCTACAAGGCCGTCTGTGGTTGGACAAGAGGCGCCCAGAGACAACAGCTGAAATCTCTATTGGGCCCTCTTTCGAGATGTGGACCCATCTCTGGGGGCTTTCTGGCTGTCTGCCGATGTCTCCAACTGTCTTCCTGCCAACTTGGGTCACTGGGTAGTAAATTGTCCAGTGATCAGAGCATCTCGCTGCTGTGGTGAGGGAACCAAGTTTTGAAACCAATCGCCGGGCCAACTTGGGTCAGGGGCATGTGACATTGCATATGTGCCAATCATCAGTTAAACCATTTCATGCCAACCTGTGTTGCTTGGTGTGTGCCACTACTTACATTCCGCTCTTCAATGAATATCTTTTATGCCGACTTGTGTCACTCGGCAAACACCAACTAGTCAGTGGTGCAGCAGCCAAAATAGGATTTGGAGCAATTTTTGGAGCAGGAAAATCCAAATTTGGAGCAGGTTACAGGCGAAAAAAAAGCACCGTTTTGGAGCACTAAATCCCAAATTTGGAGCAGTTTCACAAAGAATGCTTACTCATAAAACGCCATAAAAATTACCCCACATAATAAATGCATTGGATTTCTGGGGAAAAAAGAAAGTGCGTTCATTATGCGAATTGGATATACGGTAATTCACATTAGCAGCGTAGGTGAGGGCAGAGGCGCGATCGGAGATCGTTGTTCGGAGCGCGCGTTCAGTTTCGCCGTGCACTGTTGACCTAGGCCACGCCCGGCGAAATTGAATGCGCGCTCCGAAAAACGACCTCGATCATGCCCCAACAGTGCACTGCACACAACTTTTTCTGCCAAACATGTGGAAAGTACACATGCATTTCTTCGCGAGTGGTTCCCTTTTGGGTTTTTGTCTGATGATATGTCGCGTCGTTCTGGTGCTAGTCGAAACATGCAGCAACTGTTTGACAATCCTTTGGGGTTTTGGCGGTGTACAGCAAAAATCGGCACCGTTTCATTACCGCAGTGCCTATTGCCGCGTGGAACCGAACCCTTAGCTAGTTTTGTGCATTGCGTCGCCTACAAAGCTCACGCTGTTAGTGCAGGGTCGCTTGCTATACAGTACAAGCGAGTTTCCAGTTCAGTATTCGTACCCGCTCAGCTCGTGACCGCGTGCACAGATACGGCGAGGACCTTGAGTAAACGCGGCAATGGCGAACTGCTTTCGTTACTGCAAGCAACGTGCACTCTGCGTCTCCGCGAGATTTTACTGCATATACAACACATCACACTGCAACCAGCAGCAAAAATATTCTTCGGCGCCCACCTCCAAACCCACCAACGGCTCGTCTGGGCACTCCAGTTTGGATCTCGTCTGCGCTACTGGTACTGTAATGGCGTGTCAAGCTGCAAGTTGCCAATGCGGCCTTTATTTCCCGCTAAAACTAGCGTAACCGAGAAATTTTGCGGCCGGTCGGGCGTTTTGGCGCAGCGTGGCACAATTTAAACGTATATCGCGGTTTTGGCGCAGCTCAGAGCAAAAATACGAAATTGTATAACAATGGCAACATTGGCGCAGCTGTTGCACCCCTGACTAGGCCAAGAGCAAGTTCTACTGTCCGACTAGCCAGGTGTAATTGGATATGTTCTGCACTTCGATGAACCTCTTCGACAACAATTAGGGCCACTGAGAATGTGCCACTGCATTTGTGCTGCTTTTGAATGACAAAATATTGTGTATATTACTCTGGTGGTGGGCAAAGCTCAATCTACATGATAAACATTCAATCTTGTGTGAATATGGATTCACGCACGCACCACAAAGGGACTTCGCTATGTCAGTGCTAGATGGTACAGCATGCCCCGAGGGAAGTGTAAGAGAGCATCCCCGCTCCATACATGGCTTATACATGGTGCATGTCGGCGACTGCAATACGGTGTGTAGATGCATTGCTTCAATGCTAAGCGCAGTAATGTAGACATTCATTGCGAGATTGGTTCTGCCAGATGTTGATGTGATTAGCATTCTTAAGGTGTTCATGCACTTTCTGGGGGATGTCCGTCTATCTATCTATCTACTGTATTTCTGCACGTATTACCTGCACTAAAAATTTAACAGTAAAGTTGAGGTGCAAGTATATGCATCTTTCGGTTTGAGGCGTGGCTTCACAGCAGTGCAGCTTCAGCGGCGCACAATGCTGTGAAGCCACACCTCAAGGCAAGGTTTTCCACCATTCAATATTTCGTTATCCCCAATAAACCAAAATAAAAAAAACATTGGCAGAACCCATCTCACGATGAGTGTTCACGGGAATGTATAGCCTTGAATCAATATAGCGACACAACGTATTGCCACCAAAGAAACGTGTTATGTACGAGGCATGCAGAGCAGCGGAAGTCCTCTTTCGAGCTTCCCTAATGACAGTCACTTCCATTCAGCACTGCCGCCGCATGGGCTCTAAAATGCTGTTGCGTCCCGAATCGGCCAGGCGCATTCTTTGATTATTTCCCATCGAGGCAGGCCCTTTCATCAGCGTCGCCCAGACAGCGACAGTGCCCGACACCGACGTTGACGGGCAAACAAGCACCCCAAATCGGCAGTGCGCATCGTTTGTGTTTCCCGCGATGCTACCCCCTTCATCAGCGGCCGCCTACCTGGCGACGCGGCACGACAACAGCTGGGATGCGATGACAAAGAAGCTCATGAAGCGACCACAACTGCCACCCTTCGTGGACGCGGGGGCCAGCGCGAAGGTCACTCTCCCGACCCTGGAAAGACGAACGTCACTGAGAGATATAAACCAAGGAGACGACTTTCTTAGGAGGAGTGTGAATCCCCTGTTTCCAGATTGCCTCGCCCTTGCTTTGAAGGTGCAACATTAGAGGCGGAGTTCTGTAAACAATATTGTCCGCACCAAGGTCATCCGATTCTCAAAGGGAAGATGAACGTTTTATAAGCCGACACCTTGAGTGCTGTGTGTGTCCTGATGTGTTCTGATATGTGCTCAGACATGCAGTGAGCTGAGACTTTCAAAGTGCTCTCCCATGGAGTGGGCTTCCATATTTGGAGCCACTGTAAATATGTAGAATAAAGCCTTTTTTCTATCGATCCTACTCCCGGACGTACTCATTCCTGTGGCTGGAGGATCACCGGCCCAAATACAAGCCGAGTCCCAACAATGCACGGTGCGCCAATGCATGTGAATGCTTAGTAACCTGCAACAACTTTCTGTGGCAGTGCAGCCGAAGCTACGGAGCTGAAGGACACACTTTTTACTGCACATCTGCACGTAGTCCGCGAATGTAAGCACTGGAAGCCCCCCCCCCCCCGTAGCATTAAACAAACCGTACCAATTATTATTTTAAATTTTTTGTTCAAAAAAAAAAATGTCGCAGTTTCGCCCGAAAGGCGAAGCATCGATTGCGATAGCAAATTAGTAGAGCGCTATTCGGAGTAGGGATAGTAGTTTTATCGGCTGCATAAACTTGGACACATTGGCTTACTAACTGAATTAACAATCATGGTGTCAGCGCGCACAAGCAAACATGAATAGATCACACTGAATGACCGCAGCCAACGACTGTCAAAACGCTGGCAGCAAGCACAAGTTCGCGCGGTCTATCGCTTCAACAGAAACTGAGCGGCAAATGCACAGCCCATACAAAGGTCACAGCCGTGTGGAGATAAGAGACGGTGCGGGCGACCGCCGGGCAGAGAAGTTGTTGGCCGAGGAAAAGCTGCCCCCCCCCCTCCCTCTTCCCGTTTCTTGCTTTCGCGTGGGAGATTGAATGGTAAGATACGCCTTTGGCGCCGGAGCACAGCGCCGCCCCGCCTCCCATACCCCAACGGCCTTTCGCGGGACGGTCGCGTTTGCTTTCCGCCGTGCGTTTGCCCTCCGTGATAGCGCGCGTCCCCCGCGCGCTTTTGCTCGCGCATACGGCGCGCGGCGACGATTTTATCGCCCTTGGAATCTATACGGAACCTCACGGCGACGGCTACGGCGACGCCGACGGCAGAAATCCAGTTGAAGTGTCCATATAATTGCTATCGCAATAAAATGATTTCATAACAAATAATATGCTTGCTTAGGAAAAATGATTTCCATTTCTTGCTGTTCCTAGCTTTCTGGTGTCCTTGTGCGGCATGTCAGGTTTTCCTGTTCCTGTAAACCGCAGCAAAATGTTTTTGTCGACACTACTTGGCGTAGCAACACAAGTGCAGAAGCGCCGCACGTGCACGCTCGTGCGTGTAGCTTTGGCTCTGCTGCCACAGAAAATTGTCGTCGGGTATAGTAACGCATCATGCGGCAACCAGGCTCCTCTCTAGTGCTTCTTGCTGGACAGGCTGCACCATCTAGGGGCACTGCCAAGAAGTCTGCACGTGGCCTCCGATACAAGAATCGTGGTGCGCTGGCGCCTGTGAGTCCTGAGAATGGTTCCCTCGCTTGCCGCACTCCCACTGGCACATACTTGGTGAATTCGTAGCGCAGTTCACTAAAGCCTTGCATAAAAGGCATTCTTTAAAAAGCGGCACATAACCAGCGCATTTGGGGCGCAGCCTGCTAAAGTGTCAGGTTGCTGCCCTTCAGGAACCCTTGCGACGTAGGTTCAATTTCGCTAAGCATCGGATAAATTTAAGGGATATTTTTCGTCACCTGTAGAGCGGTACATTCCATATGGCACACACCTAGTTACCAAATGCTGGCGTCAAAGATGCCCAATGGAGAGCGGCGAGCACCTACTGGCACATACCCAGCGACCAAATTTGGCATCTAAGAGGTCTACTGCAGACCCACACAGACTGAGTAGGATATACCTAGGGTTGTTCGTTTTTGGGTAAAACCCGATTTTTATATCCCGAACATATTTCAGGAGTATCAGGGTAAACCCGATTTCTCCCCGAATTCCAGAACCACATGCGATTTCCTAGAAGTTGTCAATGCTTTTTACTGTCATTACTGCTTATTAATGTCCAAACAAATGCCGAACTGAGGAGTATTTGCTAGGAAACCCTGATGTCCTCCCAATTACCAGCTTGAAACGGATGCCTAGTTTTTAACGCTGTAGCGTTAAGGAGCTCGTGATACCCTCCGATTAAAAAAAGAAAAGAAAAAAAAATGTAATGTATTACTTGGTACATTTATTACTTGGTCAATTTAACCCGAAAAAAAAAATGAATTTCAGAATGGTTCCACAAAAGACCAGATTTCTCCCCGATTATCAGCTTGAAAAAGAGCACCCAATTTCTACCCCCCAATTTAAAAAAATATAAAACCCGAGAACGAACAACCCAAGATATACCCAGTGCTCCAAGTCGGCATCAAAGATTTTTTTCGAACGGCGATACCTACGCAGTCCCGCATCTACTGTGACCCATGTCGATGTGATAAGCTTTGTTGAAGAGCCTTTAAGGAGCACGTAAGCAGACAAAGCATGCACGCAGTGGTTTAGCAATTGTGATACAAATCCTAGACCATGGCCTCCAAAATTTTCAACTTGCTAAGGGCACTGCCGAATCTCTTAGGCCATGCCGAGTCGCTGCACTGGTTATAAATGATTTCCGTCGAGTGATAGGGTTGGCACATATTTTGACGTCGGTATCAGCAATATCTGTTTTAGTAGCCTTTCATCAATTCAAAAACAGAACGCAAGATTCTTTGTGGAGGCTGCTTATATCTATATTATCTGAAACTATGCTTTTTACGGAGTAAAAAAGTTTAATGCAGTTGGCTTTCACAGTGGATGGGAAACAAGAAGTAAATGCACCAGAGGCACACTGGTTGTGGCAGCAGCTCTACTGTATCGCAGCCAGTAATACGTGAAAATGGCTCGAAAAGCAGACACGAATTTGACACCATTGATATTCATTGGCTTAACACAGCACTGCCTGCAGTGAAAGTGGTACATCTGTTCTGCTGCAAGGATAATCTATTCGAGCTTACTCCAAGTTAGTTTGTGGTCCCTACAGGGACGAATTCCTCAGTCATTTTAGGACCTAGTCCTTCAGGAACTGGTGTATTTAGAACTGGTCCCTGGTGCAATCAGTGAGCTCGAATCCCTTTTCCTTGAGCTGTACCCAAGTTTATACATAAAAGACAAACGAAACATGGCAAAAGCTCATATTCGGATTTAAAAGAAAAGCAAAAGTGGCATAACAATAAAAGCTTTGGATGTCCAAATTAAAAGTTCACCAATTCCAATGAACCAATAAAATGAGCACGGAGCTGGGAAAGAAAAAGTACTTCTAGCATGGAATTTCACGAACCTTCTGTGACATCTCCAGACACGGGCAACTGTGTAGATGGCTCTTTAAGCTGCTCCAAGAGTGTCCTCTGTGAAGAAAAATATCAAAAAAAGTTATTTTAAAGGGCACTAAAAAGAAAGATTAAACGAGTCTATACAGGTAAAGCTATACTTCCCTAAATGTCATCCGCATTTCACCGGCTTAACAGGAAAGATAATTTGGCCGAAGAGTGTCATTTCTGTGAGTTTATACCTTTCTGAAGTTTTTTTTTTTTTTTTCATAAGTGCTTCATGTATATTTAACTCTACTACATTGAAAAATAACTGCCTAAACACTGTTGTTCTTGTTATTTGAAGATACTGTCAGTCCACTATCAGATCTAGATGGGAGTGGTGAGCACAGTAACAAACTAATTAATCTATACAATACATTGACAAAACAATATAATAAAAATAATGGATCAGTGCTTCAATACAGTGAGGGAGAGAGCACCCTTTATTGGAACACAAAGAATTCTGCCGGCGTGTGCAAATTCGCCTACATGCTACTGTGCATGGGGGAGGGGATGAGACTGAGAGGCCCTAAGAGAGAGAGGGCAGAAGAAAAGAAATAGAAAATATTTTCATATGTTCGCTACGTGGCATTCAAAAGGAAGGTTAGGTGAAAATGAAGTTCAGGTCATTTTAATGTGTATATACAGCATTTTTTAAAGCTTGCTAACAGTAACACGATACAAACACTATCCTTGCAAGTACAGTGTAGACCGCTTATAACGTAAATCACCGGAATCGCGAATATCCGCACTATAACCAAAGCAACAATTTTCAAGGCCCGCACATACGGAAAACATGTGCGCCGAGCCGCCACGCGTATGCGACAGTCGAGGAATGCGGCTGGAATGTTTGCATTCAATTTACAGTTGAATCTCGTTAATTCGAACCAAATCCCGCAGCGGCATCTCCGACCGGCATTGCTCCGGCACTGCCATAGAGTAAAAGCTTAGGAGAGACGCCTCAATGTCGCACGCGAACAAAACAAAAAAAGAAACAAAAATGCAGCGGAAGTTTCACCCTCTCTTAAATGGCAAGGTTGCCGATTCTGCGTTGCGCCGGAAGATGCGTGTACGTGTCGACATTTAGACACGCTACCGTAGCCACACGTAGAAAATGGCAGTGAACCCTTCTTTCTCCTTTATGCTTCCTCTACTTTCTAGTCACGTGTTGACCTTGCACGTTGCGGCTACGGCGCGGAGGGAAGCAGTGGCGCTGTCCCAGGCCAGCCAACGAAACTGCCCACGTCGGCAAATGCCCACTTCCCGATAACGGCAGAAAATGAAACTTCGGGGAGCTGGCGGCGGGCCGGCTGGAGCGGTGGTGCCTGCACGGCGGCGGGCACGCACGGTGACAGTCGAAAGTGAGGGAGGGCGAGGGGAGCCACCGAAGCGGCGGAGTTGCCGAGGCGAAATCCCCTTCCCTGCTGCCCTCCTTCCTCACAATCCACGGTCTCCGCGTGCACCCTTGGCCGTGCTGTGCCGGCGCCGCCCGTTCCCTCAAGTTTCGTTTACTGCCGTTATCGTGAAGCAAGCATTGGCTGGCGTTGGCAGTTTGTGGCCCTCGCTCGCCATGCACACTGTGAATTTCACGACTCGCACTCAAGATTCTGGTTCCAGCCTCAATGGTTGTTCTTCGCACCACGTGCCCTATCTCCTCCACTTCATCTCTCTTTCTTCCTCGAGCACCTTGGAGCGCCCGTTTGAGCGGAGCGTTCGCCGTCTCCGCTCACTTCCGTACTCCCAGGTAGCCGCACTGTAACCAGTATTTCGTTTCCCGCAACTGCACTATAAGCGATACGTGCATACATGGAGCGCTATGGTAAAATTAACGGGAGTCTGAAAAGACCGCACTATATCCGGTCCTGCACTATAAGCGGTTACGTTATAAGTGGACTATACTGTAGTAGGAAACAAGGATAGAGAAAAATTTTTGAGATTTGAAACGAACTGAAAGATGGTTCCATTCGTACAAAACAAGTTAACAACATCAATAGACAGAAATAACAAAATTTACAACTTAAGTACACTAACACAATACAAATGCCATCCTTGCAAGTGCCTGAAAGAAGAGTTGAGAAAATATGCCGATCCCATGCACTCTGGGAGTCGATGCAAGGGAAGCTTTCTGTGCTGTTTGTGTTCATTGACGGTACTTGGCAGTGATGACGGCGACATACGACCGTCGTGGTGGTAAATGTTACCTTGCCTGCACCACTTGCGTTTGTCCACGTAATACATAGAACACAGAGAGGCGTGTCATTCATTTACTCATTCCTTTACTGAAGAGGGCCCAAATGAGCAATGCTTTCTGATGACGCATTTGCTTTCTTCCCTGTCATGTTAGGTGAACTGCCACAAGCACAAAGGAGTAAGGTTAGTCACCCGTTATCCGGTAATCCGGTTGTACCCATTCCCTGCCCCCTCTCTCTCTTCTCCCTAACATTCTCGCAACCACCTCCCTGGACTGTCGTTGCTGTTGCACGTGAGCACCAAGGCAAGTGCAACAGCTCTTGCAATGATTTTGCGGGGGGTCACACCTAATTACAGCATCCAGAGGGCAATGTTACGTCCCCCAGGGCATGTCAGAAGGCACTGTGGCCCCGCTCTACCGAAACATCTTTGATGTCGCTTATCTTGTCTCCAGCACCCCTGCTGAGAGCTCTCAACCACCCCCCAACGCAGCGTGCAATAGCAAGTTTTGCCATTTAGAGTTTGTACAGGAAGACAGTTCCACTGGTGTGGGAGCGACGAAACAGGCGAGTATTTGAAGCAGGTCTTCGTGAACAGTGGTTCCCTCATGTGCTTGTTATGTTTACAGAAATTAGTGTATAATTATTCACTTCTTTGTTGCTCTAAATTTCTCACAGTACTTAATACCTTGCAGGAAAAAATTTAAGCTTTTGTTTTCGTTTAGTGCTCCGCATATATGCAATACCCCAGTTGGTGCCTTCAACCCTCTAAAGATAAGACAAATACCTGAAGGGAGTGGTTATTTTTCATCAATACATGTGATATACACATATAAGCATATTCAACCCGCCGTAGGTTGCTTAGTGGCTGTGGTGTTGGGCTGCTAAGCACGAGGTCGCGGGATCGAATCCCAGCCACGGCGGCTGCATTTCCCGATGGGGGCGAAATGCAAAAACAACCGGAGGTGCTTCAAGTTATTCCGGAGTCCCCCACTACAGCGTGCGTGCCTCATAATCAAATTGTGGTTTTGGCACGTAAAACCCCATAATATTAAAATAAGCATATTCAATTAAAAGAAAAACATTTTTCTAAGAAACTTTTTCAGCGATAGGGCCTGTGGACAATACCAAGCCGAGAACCCTGGAAATGAGCTTCACCTTTAGCCATGTCTGGCTTCGTTTGGAACTTGTACAGACAGTTCTTGCGGGATGTTAATACAGTTGTACGATGCCTTTACATTAAGTGTGCGATACCGTTAAAGTCGAGGAATTTCACATTGGTCTTTCTCCTCTGATCAAGGTCTAAAATGAAAGCAAACCATGCACCAACCTCCTTCCTCATTCTCTGTTGCTGCTCTAATCCGACATGAGCTTGCTGCCTACCATTAAATGTTGGCTGAAGACATTTAGTACAGAGCTCTGCACTCAAAATTGAAACTGCAAGAAAAAATTATTTGCTCTTGTGTTCAATATAGCAACACCGTCCATAAAGCGTAATAAGTGAAATAAATGGTGACGTCGGTTAGTCATGAAAATGTGGGCCAAATTTCTCCATTTTTAATTTTTCGCTTCGGCCACAAGGCCCACGATGTACGTATGACAGCACAGAATTCAGGGTCTTTTTCATCTAAGGCACTTTCATGAAAGAACACCAACACTAAAACAGTCACCAATCTTCCATTTCTATGTCAGTTCTGGCTTGAAAAGCTCTGACTAATGATTGTGGCATATTTGGTAATCCTCACACATACTCTATCAATCTAGCTTATTTTAAAGTGCCACTAAAGTACACTTAGGTAAGACTGCCTAAAGCACTAACACTCAATGCACATTTACATGCCAGGAGATGCGTACTAAAATTTGTGCGTGAAAACAATGAAAGGACCAGACTGGAGCCAGTACACAAACACCGAACACCAATCACAAACTATCAATTGCTTACTTTTCACAAACTAGAGAATATATACATGACCTCATCGAATGTGCAAAGACGCCTTCCCTACCCAAAGACAGGCAAACTGTCCCTCTTTTGAATTTCACACATGAAATACACGTCCTGAAGCGTCTTTGCTTAGAAAAAGTCCTCAGTACTCAATAGTTTGAATCATTGGTTCCTTTGGAATAAAAGGAAACCCCCTGCTTGGATAAACTACCACCTAGTCTTTAGCAAGCACTCTGTTAATCTCATGAACTCATGAGAAGTTCACGCTTTCTTTTCATTGTGTTGTCTTTCGTCGCGATTCCCCTTACAGCAACACCAGCCTTTCTGGTAGTACAAATGTCGAATTTGCTGATGCAGCCATAAATTTTTCTTTTTTTTACTGTGCATTTACCACAGCAGGACCCCTGAAATGCTACTGAATAGAGCAACCAGGCAAAGTGTTATGCGAATGGGATGTTGGCGTGAAGGCGGCCATACTTCAGTCAGGTTATATTTGGGAAAACCCAAGGTTCTACTGTATTTTTTAATGTCACTTTTACGTTTAAGAAGACTCGCAACAGCACAAGCGATATTTCTTTACAAGCAGCACAAAAAGCAAAGGTTCTTTGACAGTTGAGTGAATTATAGGTTCATAATTAAAGAGAGCGTCTGCAATCCGGAACATGTCTTGAAATAG